>NC_056729.1:830780564-830903064 GCF_019279795.1 Protopterus annectens | reverse complement strand
ATATATATATATATATATATATATATATATATATAAATATAAATATATTATATATATATATATCTAGAAAATATATATATATATATATATATATATATATATATATATATATATATCATCACCTTTCGGCTGTTCCCGTTAGGGGTCGCCACACTGGATCTTCTGTTTCCATTTCTTCCTGTCCTCTGCATCATGCTCTTTCACACCAACTGCCTGCATGTCCTATCTCATCACATCCATAAACCTTATCTTAGGCCTTCCTGTTTTCCTCTTACCTGGCAGCTCCATCCTTAGCATCCTTTTCCCAATATACCCAGCATCGCTCCTCAGCACATGTCCAAACCAACGCAATCTCAACTCTCTTGCTTTGTCTCCAAACTGTCCAACCTGAGCTCATCCTCTAATATACTGATTCCTAATCCTGTCCATCCTAGTCACAACCAGTGCAAATCTTAACATTTTTAACTCTGCCACATCCAGCTCTGACTTCTGCCTTTTCATCAGTGCCACCGTCTCCAACCCATATAACATAGCTGGTCTCACTACCCTCTTGTAGACCTTCCCTTTCACTCTTACTGGTAGCAGTCTGTCACAAATCACTCCTGACACTCTTCTCCACCCATTCCACCCTGCCTGTACTCTCTTCTACACCTCTCTTCCACACTCACCATTACTCTGAACTGTTGATCCCAAGTACTTAAACTCATCCACCTTTACCAATTGTACTCCCTGCGTCCTCACCATTACTCTACCCTCCCTCACATTTACACACATATATTCTGTTTTAGCCCTGCTGACCTTCATTCCTCTCCTCTCTAAAGCATATCTCCACCTCTCCAGGGTCTCCTCAACCTGGTCCCTACTCTCACTACATATCACAATGTCATCTGCAAACATCATAGTCCACGGGGCATCCTGTCTGATCTCATCTGTCAACCTGTCCATCACCACTGCAAATAAGAAAGGGCTCAGAACTGATCCCTGATGTAATCCCACCTCCACCTTAAATGTATCTATCACTCCCACCGTAGTCCTCACCAATGTCACACTACCCTCGTACATATCCTGTACCACTTTTACATACTTCTCTGCCACTCCCGACTTCCTAATACAATACCACAACTCCTCTCTAGGCACCCTGTCATATGCTTTCTCTAAGTCCACAAAGACACAATGCAACTCCTTCTGACCTTCTCTGTATTTCTCCAGCAACACTCTCAGAGCAAGTATTGCATCTGTAGTGCTCTTTCCTGGCATAAAACCATACTGCTGATCACTAATCATCACCTCCCTTCTTAACCTAGCTTCCACTACTCTTTCCCATAACATCAAGCTGTGACTGATCAATTTTATCCCTCTGTAGTTACTGCAGCTCTGCACATCACCTTTATTCTTAAAGATAGGTACCAAAACACTTTTTCTCCACTCCTCAGGCATCCTCTGACTTTCCAAAATTTCATTAAACAATCTAGTTAAAAATTCCACTGCCATTTCACCTAAGCACCTCCATGCTTCCACTCTGGTATGTTATCTGGGCCAACAGCCTTTCCATTCTTCATCCTCTTCATAGCTGTCCTTACTTCCTCCTTGCTAATCTGTTTCACTTCCTGATTCACTATCCCCACATCATCCAACTTTCTTTCTCTCTCATTCTCTTCCTTCATCAGCCCTTCAAAGTAATCTTTCCATCTACTCAACACACTCTCCTCACTTGTGAGTATGTTTCCCTCATTATCCTTTATCACCCTTACCTGCTGCACATCTTTCCCAGCCCTGTTCCTCTGTCTAGCCAATCGGAACAGGTCCTTTTCTCCCTATTTAGTGTCCAGTCTCTCATACAACTCTCCATATGCCTTATCCTTAGCCTTTGCCACCTCTTTCTTTGCCATGTGTCTCATCTCCTTATACTCATGTCTACTTTCTTCATCTCTTTGACAATCCCACTTCTTCTTTGCTAGCCTCTTCCTCTGTATACTCTCCTGTACTTCCTCATTCCACCACCAGGTCTCCTTGTCCTCCTTCATCTGTCTAGATGTCACACCAAGCACCTTTCTAGCAGTCTCCCTTACTAGCTCTGCTGTAGTTACCCAGCTATTCGTTAACTCTTCACTGCCTCCCAGAGCCTGTCTTAACTCTTCCCTGAACTCCACCTCACAGTCACCCTTTTTTTATCTTCCACCATTTAATCCTTGACACTGCTTTCACACTCCTCCTCCTCTTCTTGATCACCGTCATCCTACAGACCACCATTCTATGCTGCTTAAATACACTTTCCCCTGTCAACACTTTACAGTCTCCAATCTTCTTCAGACTGGCCCTCCTACATAGGATATAATCCACCCGTGTGCATCTTCCTCTACTTTTGTATATCACCCTATGCTCCTCCCTCTTCTTAAAATACGTATTCACCACAGCCATGTCCATCCTTTTTGCAAAATCCACAATCATCTGACCTTCTGCATTCCTCTCCTTAACACCATACCTACCCATCACTTCCTCATCCCCTCTGTTCACTTCACGAACATGCCCATTGAGGTCTGCTCAAATCACTAGTCCCTCACCCTTGGGTACACTCACCACCACTTTATCCAACTCACTCCAAAATTTTTCTTTCTCATCCATCGCACACCCAACTTGTGGAGCATATGCACTAACAACATTCATTATTATACCTTCGATATATCTAGCTCTAGATCTAGATCTAGATCCCTGAACATATTTGTCAAAGTATAGATGTGTGTGCAAATCTGAACCATTGTAATGTGTACCCCTTCCACATTGTACATTCCATATGGTAGAATGACTTTCTGCATGATATGTTAGATATTGCCCTGACATTTACAGGTGACATGGATTACTGTTAAAGCATTGCAGCTGTGTTGTAGAGGGTCCTGAAGTCAATTACTGCATGTGCTGGATATTGGATTGCACAGCAAATCCATTAGTTCTGTGGAGGGCTAAAATAGCACTAATTACCAGGTATCCCTCATTTGAGCCCCCACCCCCATTAACAGTGCTTATGGTCTGTTATGTTGTAGTAATCAGTTCAGGATTTTGTTCCCATGTGGAAATGCTATACACATTTCTATCTGTGTATATCTATTATATATATATATATCTATATATATATATATATATATATATATATATATATATATATATATATATATATGTGTATATCTAAATAATTATATGTGCAAAACCCCCATAGATAGAGATAGAGATAGAGATAGCTATAGAGATATATAGATGGATATAGAGATAGATAGATAGATATAGAGATAGATATAGAGATAGATAGACAGATATAGAGATAGATAGAGATAGATATAGATAGACAGATAGAGATAGACATAGAGATAGATAGAGATAGATAGAGATAGATATAGAGATAGAGCTATATAGAGCTATATAGAGATAGAGCTATATAGAGATAGAGAGAGATATAGAGATAGATATATATATATATATATGAACATATTTATCTATCTATATATGATTGATGTTATATGATTATTTGTGAGATATATATATATATATATATATATATATATATATATATAGCTGTCTGTCTACATTTACAGATATATATCTGTCCATATGTCCATGCACATCTGGCTTATATTTTTGGCCTGTACCTCATTCTCTTCGCAATTGACATGGATGATCTCAGGATTGAAGTCAGTAACTAGTGCTGACACTTTTGTGTTTCAGTCTTCATCTCCTTCAAATTATGTGTTCTAATACATATAACTGTGTAACTAGTAACTTTTTAAGTGTATTAGAGCAGTATTTGACATGTATCCCTATTTGTACCCACATTTTGGCACACTTTGTCCAGGTCCAAAATTCTTGCATTAACAGGTTGTGTGGTATGATATTACTACATTTCCTGTACTGTTGACTAATTGTGCTGGATGATATGTTTGTGAAAACATCAGGGTTATGAATATCTGCCATGGCTTAGTGGTAGATCACTTTGTGTATGGTGTGCAGGGTCCTGGGATTGAGCCTTGCAGAGCCTGTTTATTTTGTTTCTGGGCAGAGTACCGGCCATTGGATACAGAGTGATTAAGGCACTTTTGAGCAGTTGTAAGTGGGTTTGCACAGGTTTGCGCGGAGCTAAGCACCGCTAACTTCCGGTCACAGTTCCTTATACTCAGTTAGCTTTTTAGTTGCTTAACCTGTGTAGGCATCACTTACCCCAGTGCAAATAGGCTTAAACCCACTTACTGCTACTTAAAAGTGCTTACTGCCACTTACCCCAGTGCTAATTTCTCTAAAAGAAAAGAAAAAAGGGTTCATAATAAAGTGGTGAAAAGGGGACACAAAGAGGGAAAGACAGTAGGTAAACTAGCCAGGGATGTGGAGGAAGAGTGTAGGGAAGGTCCATAGCTGCCCATTTCTTCTACAGCAACAGCTATGCATATACACTGAATTTGGAGGTAGATTTGGACACTCAAACCACTGGGAGAGGGGTGAGGACAATATAAATTCATTATGATGCCAAGTAGACCAGATTACATGTGTCCAGTGGACACATGTGTGAAATGGACAGCTATGTATGGGGTGAGGTTTTTTTGTGGGAACAGATTGCCCTTTTTTCAGGTGAGAGTGGGATCTTGGGGAGGGGTAGTATGTATATTTGGGGAGGTAGGTTAACAGACAAGACAAACAAACCACATACAGGGGCAGTATATGACACATGTGGGGGGAAAAGACCTTGGACGGGGAGGGGTGTTTGGAAGTCGCAAACCCATGATCCCCCAAATGGAAACAGTGTGACTGAGGTCCCCAACCATGGGCAGTCACCACTGCACCTTCACAGCTCCAAAGTTGGCCATGCTGGGGGCTGGGTAGAAGGGGCAGGCTCACCCTCTAATTGTGCCACTCAGCCCTCAAGCTGGAGTAACTGGTCTTGAAATGCCCTATCGATCTCCCTACGCACCATGGCCTGGACCTGACGATGGGTGACTGGTTCCTTCTCTGCCCCAGCTCCCAATGGGGGCCGAACTCCATCCCCTGTGGTGGTTCCACCAGAAGGTGGTGCAGGGCATGTGGAGGAGGAGGTCCCAGGCTGGTCCCCAGACGTGCTGGTGCCTGGTGCCATGGCCAGCTGAGATAGGACAGGTGGGTCCGCTGGGACTGGCCTTCCCATACGAGCTATGGTGTTGCTGTTTACAGATAGATATGTGTTAGTAATAGTCAACAGCATTCAGGATTAGTTATGACAGCATGCATAGGTATACTCATTAACCCAAGACACCAAATTTAAACCAGTTGCATAGCGAGCAGAACACATGAATATATGGAACAGCAGTGGCCATTGCAATAGCATGCAGGTTTTATTGATGGCAACAGGCCACCAATATGGGTATATTTTAATATGGCACATGCATAGAACCAAATGTGGATATTTATGAACCAATAGGACATATGTCCCAACATACGTTTGGAGAGTAAACATACTCTTTGAGATGTATAATTGGGTTATTGTTGCACATATAATGGGGAAGAGAGAGACTTCAATTAACAACTGATATATCCCTGTAGTTTGTACAACTTTCTTAGTCACTGCAGTGATCCGTCCCTTGCATGTATTATTACACTACCCATTGGCCTTACTTTGTACAATGGTATGTTTGTAGATTAGTATATACGTGGACTGTGTCTAATGTATAGTCTACACCTTTTACCTGTTATAGCTGTTGAGAAGATCTTTAACACTACCTGACAGTTTCTACACATACTCCCAGATTCCATATTGATGTTATACACATACCCCTCAATCCATTATTGCACACACTCTGTTTGAGGCTTGACAGGATGCAGGTGTTAATGTGACTTATTATGAGAATTGCTCTCATACACCTTGGGTGTGATGCTACAATGACAGGTTTGTTTTCATATACATTCTCTGACTATGTACAGGTTTGACTATCGGTTATATGTCATCACAGGCTGCCTACATTTCTTGGATCATCACACTGATTTCTCAGGGGAACAGGGTACCAGGCAGCAGATTTGGGCCATTTATCTGCACATGCTGGGCAGATCAGAACAGTTGAGGGGTATGAATATGCATGCAGCTTACTATCTGAACATTCTGATGCAGTCTGTACAGTTGATGGTTGTGATTATGTTTACAGCTTACTATCTAATCATTCTAGCAAACTCTGTACAGTTGGGTCTGTTTATGCATACAACTTTCTATCTGAACATTCTCACAAATTCTGTACAGCTGTGGGGTATGATTATGTATACAACTTACTACCACTCCCAGGATTCAATCCCTGCTGTGTGTGGTAAAACTATTACAGTTAACATCATAGTACACTGTGCTATGAGGGAATTGGTGTGAAGCTTTCAAATGTTTTCTCTCTAAGTCTCCCTCAGTTGTACAGTATGACTAACCTCTTGTTATACAGAACTTCCTACACATTTTATCTATGTACCACAGTGTGGGTAACACTGCTTAATACTACAGTACTATTTATAGCATGCAGCACAACAACATATTAAATCAGAGTATACACAAGCACTCTAGGGGTTATACCTTTATTCACGGGATATCACAGTTCATGCAGGATTATTACTAACCTGCCTCGTGATCCAGCCCTTGCAGCCTAGTGGCATGGGCTTGCTGGTTCACAGCCTGCTCATCTGCAGCTGTCAGAGAAATACAGTGACAGTTAGCCATACTTATCCATAGTATACACAAGCTAGGCAATTATTATATACTTAGTGGAATGGGTACTTACTCAGTACTGGGGTATCAGCCATCTGCCTGCACTCCTGGAACCACTGATCCAGTAGACCCCCCCACACACTGCTTCAGGTCAGTATGGTGATGCCTGACCTGCTCACCAGTCCGGGGGATACCTGTGGCACTAGTGAGGTCGGGGGTGAGACTGTCCCAGGCCTCCGCTTTATACTGGGAGCCCTGGTAATGGCCCTGCAGGAGTCTTTGCTCATGGTGTTTGACCAGGAGCCACACCATGTATTTCAACTCATTAATGTCCCAGTGCTGTGCTCTGAATGAGTGCCTTCACTTACTCCAGCCACTCTGCCTACAGTAGGGAGCTGCAACCAGTTATGGGGATTATTGGTGCCTGTGGTGTTTAAATACACCTGATTCCCTGCACTTTCCCATGATTGGATGGTATTGAAAAGGCTAAGCTATGGGCACACCTGCTTACCTAATGTTGGCATTGCTTAAAGGGGCATACCACTGGGCAGATTGAATTATCCGGTCTAAACATTGCTTACACCATGTAAGCTGACCTGTGCAATGCTTAGCATTGCTTAATATGTAATTAGCATTATATTGTCTTTTTGACATTGATTTATAATTTGTTACATGTTATGTCTGTGTCTGGTATCTGTGATTCATGTGTACATACACTGTATGGGGTCCTGGGGACTTCAACACTTTCTTTGAATAATGCCTCACATCTGGCCTTACTGCAGTACTCCAGTTCACATATTTGTTATGTAGCAGGTTATACAACATCACACTGTACAGAGATTCAGTTCACATGTTCGGTTTGATTTTCCTATGGTGAGGATTTGTCTGCTGAAACCTCAGTCATATGTATTGCTATGATGGCTTAGTGGTTAACTACTGTGACTGTAGTATGCAGGGTCCTGAGTTCGAGACTTGCAGAAGCCGTTTGTTTTGTTGCTGGGCAGAACATGGGCCATTGGGTACAGAGTGATTAAGGCACTTTAAAGCAGTTGTAAGCAGGTGTGCATGGGTTTGCGTGGAGCTAAGCAATGCTAACATCCGGTTACAGTTTCTTACACTCAGCTTCTACTTTGCTTAATCTGTGTAGGCAATGCTTAGCCCCATGCAAACGCACTTATACATGTTTACTAGTGCTTATTTATGCTTACTACTGCTTATTTGAGCTTAAACCTGCTTACTAGTGTCTTATTCATTATGACACTGACACTTCACATGTGTATTTAATGCAGTACTCCAGTTTACATTTAAATGTTGTTTAGTAGGTTATACAGCAAAAAAATGTTCATAAACAGATTTCACATGGAAAAAAGAATGTGCTGCAGTGGGACACGAACTGGGAATGCCTGCTCGTTAGGTAGATGTTCTGCCCACTACACTACTACTGTGCTGCTTCATTTGCATATATCTTCCTTGTTGTCATCTTCAGCCTTTTAATCTGCTTTAACCATAGCTAAGCGATGGGCACACCCGCGCACCTACAGTTAGCTTTAATCGGTGTTTCAAAAAAAAATTAAATGGTTTCTTTATTTACTTTTTCAGTACTGTTGCTGTTGTACACATGGGGAACTGTTGGTGGGCATATGCGGACACCTATGAGCTCGCTCATCTCTTAACACTTTCTACTTTTCTACATTGCAGGGGTGTGTTTATTCTGAGAGATCTGCTCTCAGACATGCCCTCTGCACTCATACACACTCCGTGTAAGCTCTGGCAGCGCGCCTTCATTAATATGCATGGCAGGCTGCCGTCCTGCTCCTAAATGGATGCTTCTGTGCAGGACTATGCTAGTCCTGCATGGAAGATTAGTGAATCTGGGGGAATGGGATAAATTCTGTGCGGTTAGCAAAGATTTCTTATCTAGCTGGCATCTACAGTCTTCCTTTAAACTTAGAGATAGATGTATATAACATAATATTTTCTTTTATTTGGGGATTGAAGTTGAACCCTGTGAAAAGAGGGGTACTGTATGTGAAAGCAAAAAAGGAGGTTTAGGGTTAATAAACCCTATAATGTATATGTCCTTATTAAACTTATATACAGTAATGAAATGTTTAAAGGAAAATGACGTTTACTTATTAACGAAAATAGTAAGTTTAAAATATAAAACAGAATGCATGATTTTCCCTAGTTAAAAAAAAGAAGGGTTTGTTGTAATAAAGAAATGGAAAATTATGAAGACAAAATTATATTGTAGAAAATAAATGTGAATGAAATTGATAATAAGAGAAATGAGTGGTATGAAAAGATTATGGAACCATGTTATAGGATTTATCATTGGAATGAATTAAACATGTAAAAAAAAAAGGAATGCTATCACTGCAAGAACAAAGAGATATAAAAGATATATAGAAAGTCAAGACTTTTTATGGAGACTGTCTATAAAAAAATTACCAGTAAAGGCAAATATGCCATATAAAAGTATAAAAAGATAGAGTATGTTTATATTGTGGGGAATTTGAAACTTGTAAACATGGTTTTGGATTGCAGTAGATAAAAGTGTTATGGAAAAAGATTAAAGAAAAGAAACGTGAATGAATTTAAGATGTGATTAATTTAAACATGGATATAATCAAATTTGGATATTATAGAAAAAAAAAAGTAAGAAGAAGGTTGAAAGCCTTCATTTAAAAAAATGTTATTATGGTCGATATGGAATCAGAGGGATAAGGAAATTTTGTTTAATGAAAAATGGGACTTGGCAATGATGTTGGAAAAAAATAAGATATCGGTTGTGGAAATTGGAATGGGGGCTAAAAATTAAAAAGTATGTGATTTAATACTAATACCTGATGCCACTCTAGGGGTATCCAGTATATGTGTCAGCTTAGATACTTGCCAAGTGTATTTGCTTATCCAAGAATGTTTTTTATCTCTCATTATAAGGCTTTTGCATACTGAAGAAAGCTTTTGCTACCCTCAATGTCCCTTTTCTAGGCAGGGTCCAGCTGTTAGACCTCACAATACACCTTCCAAAATAAAGCAACCACTGGACCGTATCAAGAGAACTCTCTCAGGGTACTTGGGTTTTGTGTTTACTACCTGTTTAGACCTGCTAGAAAATGTGCTGGTATATTCATATTTGTTAGAGAATATATCACCTTAATACAGATACCTAAACACCCTCAAGAAGAATTTATAGAGATTCAAGTCATGCAAAATAAAATCAGTTATCAGTCCACAACATGCTACAAAAAACGATTTATATCTCCAGAAAATCAAACAACATTCCTAAATATTCCCGATGAACTCCCCATAACAAAGAAAGCTGTTATCTAAGTGATTTTATCTATCTGTGATTAAATGGGGGACCTATACTACCAATGTAAAAAATTTACAAAAACTCCTTGGACCAAGTTGTTAATGAACCCACCTGATAAAAATCATGACCTGATCATAATAAACTTATCTGCACCTCCATGGTATGCCACTCTTTGGTCAAGTCATACCACAAGCTAGTAACCTCTATCAAAATCACCAAACCATGAGATGTAAAAAACCCAGAATTCAAGATCCAACAACTTACAAATCTCCTACAATTCTATAATGATGTCCCAAAATTTGAATATAATAATATTACCCTAAATGTTCATACTACAGTGTGCTTTGCAGAAACATTCTACATGTACCTGGATGAATGTTTTGAAGATGTTTCAATAAGCCCCAAGCAAATGAGGAGGATTAAAATCATTATTAAAGGAAGAAACTCTTAAGCATATATAGCAGAAATAAAGATGCCCAAATTAAGAACATAAGACAGAGAGAAAAGAAACTAAAAATGGAAATCATAAAAGCAAAGGCATCTCATATACTCAGATTAGTTAGAAATGTAAATAACAGCTACTAATCCTTCTTTAGATATGTCAGAGAATTAAGAAATTACACCCAACATTTCTCTGAGCTAAGTCATTATGGAACTATTTACTCTAACCCAGAGGATATTACCAACTGATAATTATACTGGAAAATAAAGTTAGTGCAGAATTCACCCCATAGCCATCTATTCCAAACCTACAAGCATGTAATGAAGTCTCTGGATACTATCCAGAATGAATAATACCATGTCCATGGGAATGACAACATACTCTGTTGCCTAATTAATAGCACTAAGCAAGCATTGATGAAACCACTCCTCATTCTCTTCAACCTGAGCCTAGCAACTGGCTTTGTACCATGGGAGAGTGGTGCACAGCTGTTGTGATGCCACTTCAAAAGGGTGGCCCCATCATTAACCCTGAGAATTAAAGAAACATTAGCCTAATTAGTCTTATATGCAAAGCCATGGGATCTTTTACATATATTATAACTGATCTTTGTTGTATGATATTAAAACTCCTATTAGACTCAACACCCAGCAGTCTGGTTTTGTTAAGCATAGATCCTGTCTAATGAATATTGAGAACTTCTTTGAGAAGGTTCAAGCCATTGACTTTGGGCATGCTGGGCACACAGCGTACTCTGACCTTAGCAACGCATTTGATAATATACCACATGCAACTATAATAAATAAGCTTAAGTAGTTCCAAATGGACCTGCATGTGTTTAGGTGGATAGCTAGCTGACTCAGGGACAGGACTCACACAGTAAGAGCAAGAGGTGCAGCCTCAAATAGCATGAAAGTGAACAGTGGAGTTCCACACGGATCTGTGCTGGGACTTTTGTTATTTGGTATGTACTTCCCACACCCCGACTTAACAAACAAGGTCTCTGATTAATGAAGTTCATGGATGATTATAATTTAGAAGTCATCAAGTTCTTCTCAGGCATACAAGTACTGCAACAGGAGCTTACACTTGTCAAAACCTGGGTGTACAAAAAATGGGTTCAGTCTCAATGCCAAATAGTGCAACTTTTCAGTGTCTGGTAAGCACCCCCATAGCTCCAGTTTCTGGCATAGGTAACATACCACTTTAACAAAGAGGCCATGAGAGTCTGGAGTACTTGGATAGATACCTCCCTTATGTTTGGCTGTCAAGTTGCAACAGTTATAAAGAAATCCTTTTGCCTGGCACAGCTCATAACAAAAGATATTTCATCTACATTAAAAAAGGTTTCATCTCCTTGTACTCTGCACTGATTAGACTCATCATTGAGTACAATGTCCCCTTTGGGATGTACCTTATTAAGTATATCAAGCAATTGGAAAGAACTCAGAAGTTTGTAACTAATGATCATTGGCTTAAAAGATTTGAACTTCCAAGAAAGACTAAAGGCTTTATCTCTATACTTTGTTTAACGTAGACTCCTGACATGTGATCTCTGTATTGATTATAGGGCTTTAAGGGATCCATCATCATCATCATCATCCCTCTTTTTCCATTTTTCTACATGGTCTTGGGGTGTTGTGCTAACTGTCATCATCTCTCTTGATTCAATGTCACACTCTTGCCTTCTCTGACACTCATTCCTAACTGTTGCATATTTTCTTTCACACAATGCATTCAGCTCTTTGCTGGATGTTTTTGTTTTGTCTTACTTTCTTTCTGTCTATTTCAAATCTTCTTTTTTCACCAGATTGTCTTCTGCTTTTCTGCACATGAGTCCTAACAACCATAATCTGTTCTCTGTGGTCCTTTCTGCAATTGGAGCTACTTCTGCTGTTATGCCCTCATTTCTTCATCTTTCAAACAGTGTGCATCCTACCATCCTTCTCAAGCACTTTGTTTTCATCACCTCTATCTTCTTCATCTGCGCTGCCTTTATTTCCCAGGTTTCTGTACCATATAGTAGTATTGGTCACACCACTGTCTTGTACACCTTACATTTCAGCTTCTTTGCCATTCTACTGTCAAACTACACCTGAGTCTCTATACCAGTCGGCTGCAGCCCCTCTGATTTTATCTTTGAGCTCTTCATTCAGACTTCCCTTCTCCTCAACCACCCCTCCCAGATACTTGAAGCTATTTTCCTGTTCCACCATCTTCCCTTCTATCCTTGTTCTCAGTTTCTTCTGATTTCTCCAGTTTGCTGTCATTAACACTGTCTTATCTGTGCTTAGTTTCATCCCATATGCCTTCAGTTTTGCATTCAATTCCCCTATCCTTTGCTGAAGTTCTTGCTCAGAGTCTGCCTGTAATGCCACACCATCTGCATACAGCAGCTTTGCTGATCTGTCCCTTGCAACCTGTTTGCTAATGTAATCCATTACCAGTATGAACAGCAGTGGGCTCAGAGATGAACCCAGGTTCATGCCCACTCCCACTGGGAACCCCTTTGTGAGGCTGAACCCTGTTCGTACTTGAGTCATTGGGTCCTTGTACATAGCCTGCACTAATTCTACCAATGTTTCTGGGACTTCAAACCACCACAGTACTGCCCAAATCAGCTTTCTTGGAACCATGTCATATGTTTTTGCCAAGTCTAGGAATGTCCAGTTGGACTCTGCTCAGCTTTAGCTTCTTCTCGACTATCTGTCTCACTGCAAACATTGGGTCAGTTGTGCTGCATCCTGATCTAAATTCAAACTTCTCATTTCCCATCTTACTTTCTACTACTCTGCATATCCATTTATGAATCACAGAATATTCATCCAATGTGATAAAAGATTGATGCCTCTCTACTGCTCACAGTTGTGTATATCCCCTTTGTTCTTGTACACTGGCACAAGTATGGTTATTGCCCAGTCATCTGGGATACATCTTTCTGTCCACACTGCTATGAGTATCCACAGGACCCATTTTTTCCCCTATATCACTCAGCATCTTTATCATATCTGCTGTGACCTCATCTGAGCCTGCTGCTTTCCCTGACTTCATCTTCCTTAGTGTTATCATTAGTTCTTCTATGGTGGGCTCCTCATCTTCTCTCATCGTAGGCTGTTTCTGGGGCAGTACAGCTTCTGTGCAGTTTTTTTCATTTGTAAGCTGCTAGACATACTCCTTCCATCTAACTTTCATGTCCTGTGGATTTCTGAGCAGGTTGTTGCTGACATCCATTATGAAGGGTGCCTGAATATCTTCTTTATCTTTCAGTTTTTGCCTTGCAATCTGATATTTTTTTTTTGTGATACCTACTGAGTTGTTTTCCAGAAACTAGTAGAGTGCCTGTGATGCTCTATTCTTTGCTATTGCAACTCCTTTCTTAGCTTGTTTGTTAGCCAACTATTATTCCTTACTAGCCTTGTAGGTCTTTTCTATCTCCCACTTTTTCTGCACTACTTTCTTTTGATGATTTCCTGTTTTTCTGAATTCCACCACCAGCTTTTCTTATGAACTTTATTTCCATATCTGGCTCAGCCACACATCTATTCTGTAGTCCTCACACATGCTGTTTTGAGCCGCTGCCATTCTTCTTCAACTCCACCTGTTTCCTCTTTTTTTTTTGGAGCTAGACTCTCGAGTAATTCCTTGAACTGTTGTGCTTTCTCTCCAGTCAACTTCCAGGTCTTCAGCCGGGTCTCTTTTGACCTTAGAACCTTCTCTGACCACTGCTTGCAGCTGATTGTGGCAACCAGTGGTTTATGCTGTGGGCTGACTGTTTCACTGAGGATGACTTTGCAATCATTGATTCTACCCCATTGCCCTTTCCTTACTAGGAAGATGTCTGCCTGAGTTGCATGTTGTCCACTCTTGTATGTGATCTTGTGGCTGTCTCTCCTTCAGAACCATTTGCTTGCTACTATCAAGCCATTTGCCAGACAGAAGACTAGAATGGCCTCTCATTCTTTATTACTGTTGCCCCACCCATGTAGACCCAGACAGTCGTCATATCTAGTACTGTCTGTCCAGATATGTGCATTCAAGTCACCCTTTATCACAAACAATTCCTGCTGTCATGTTTTATCTAGTAGATCCTGCAAATGCCATTTGAATGCACTCTTCTCCTAACTATTACAACCCTGCTGTGGGGCATAGGCTGAGATTATGAATTAAGATTTTGTTTTAATGTATATATTTATATTTTAATTAAGATTAAGGGATGCAATAGTCCAATAACTACTTTACCATCTTTGGCTGTATCACTAGATGGAGAAAACTAGGTAAATATAATTGTTCTTCTTTTAGAATTGTTTACTTGATAGTATGTGACCCTTCTAGAGCATTTTACACTGCCAAAAACTGAAAAAAAAGCTTTCTGTAAGAGGATTTATGGCATCTTTATGCTGTCTCTAAAAATAACCTGACAGGTGCTTTGGCTAGAAACTAAAATGTATTAGTCACAACAGTGTTTTTGTGTTTAATTCTCTTGAAAATTTTGAGATTTCTCCACAGAGGGATTGGATAACATTATTGGGTACAAGGATGTAATATGGCAGTTGAGAAATAATGCGAAAAAACAACCCAACAATAACCAGGTATCTTTGAAGAAAACTGATACAAATCCAAGAACAAGAACAAAACAGCAAAGACAAGGCTCCATCTTCTTATAATGCAGACTGCTTTAATGGTACACAAGTGCTTTCACTAGATGCTTCATCAGGTGTATCACAAACATTGATTCCACACCTTTTTATACCAAATCACATGACTACTTCACTAGTATTTAAAGATACATTATCATAAAACTTCTTAATTTATTGCCTTACATTAATAAACATGTAATTGTTAAAAACATGTATTAAAAACATATAAAAACATACAAATATACCAAAAATATAAATGATATATATAGAAAATAATACATAAAAAACAACTTTTATCTTTGTTAGGGTCTATTCTTTAAAATAGGTCTAATAGGTTTTTGGTTATTCAGACCATGTCCTACATTTGCTCTAAGCCTCACTATGCAATTAACCTCCATCTCTTCAGTCTTGTTTCTAATATCTCCCTCTCTTTTGCTATCATAGTTCCTTCCTTATACCATAAATTTAAAATTATGTTGCTCATTCGTCTCAGAGACATGCTTGGCAAGAGCATTAAACGTGCTTTTTTTCTTGATATGGTAAACATGTTCTCTGATTCTCTCTTTTAAAGATCGATCCATTTTACCAACATAAAATTTGTTGCATAACTGACAGGTAGCTAAATAAGCAACATGACAGGTGTTGCAATCAGCGCTGGTCTTTAAACAAAAAAATTCACCTGAGCCAGGATGTTTAAACTCTTTCTCCCCAGCTGTAAAATCAGAATATTTACACTTATTACATGGTTTAGTTCCTACAAAGTAATCAATTCTCTTATCATCTCTAGCAGTACATAACCGCCATTTCAGAGATTTTTTGTTTTTATATGTAAACTGTGGTTGAGAGTCTAGAAATTTACTAACCTAGCCATCTGTAGTTAAACTATTCCAGTGCTTATTAATAATTCTTGTATAATCCCTTATATTTCTAGAATAACTCAAAATACTCTCATATTGCTCCTGCCTTTTAAATCCTTCTTGCTTTTGTCTTTTTCCTTATTTTCTGAAAAGTATGATCTCGCCCTTGTGTCTCTTAGCTTTTCTGCCTGTTTTATTCTACTATATATCATATTTCCATCATATCCCCTTTCTTTCAATTCAGAATTTGTTACAAGCATTTGTTGCTCAAAGTCACTTTGTTTGGCATTTAATCTAGAGGCTCTATAGAACTGGCTTTGTGCAACATTCCTGAAAACAAACTTCGGATGCATGCTATGTTTGCACAAAAGTTTATTAACATGGCATTCTTTTCTATGGATTTTCATGCTCAGATTATCTATACTATCTTTAGTAACTGTTAAATCTAACAAACTTATTTCAGTATAAGACCAATTAACAGTGAATTTGAGGAAGGGTGTTGAGTTATTAAGATAGTCAACAAAATCAGTTAACTTTGATGGTGACCCTTTCCATAAAAGAAAAAAGTCATCCATGAACCTACGAAAAAATAGGACTTTCTGTTTCAATGGACCTTTATCAATATTTTCTGTTTCCCATACAAGCATTACGGCATTTGCATAACTGTTGGAGCAAGATGTGCCCATCGCAACACCATTTCTTTGCCAGTATATGCTGTCTCTATACATAAAGATGTTATTTTCAAGGACAAGCTTTTACATAATCTGTATTAATTCAGTTTTGTCCCTACTATACATTCCACTTTCATTCAATTTTGTAACACTTTTAATCCCAACCTCATTGGGAATTACTGTAAATAAGGAAACATCTAATGTGACCAATATACTTTCCTTAAATTCTGGTTCTCTACTAGCAAAAATATCATAAAGGTCTCTAACAAAATGTTCCGTGTCCCTAAGAATATGCATAGACCTGTTCAGTAGGCTCTTAAGTTGTTTCTCCACAAATATTGAAATGGACTCCGTACACCAGTTCCTCCCAGCTACTATAGGTCTCATAGGGGGATTTGTTTTACATTTATGTATTTTTAGCAAACCCTGGATATTAGGAGTAGTAGGATTGAATATTACAAAATAATTATAAAGTCCATCATCTATAAGACTTCTATACTTCAATTCCTTTAACTCAGTGTGTACTTTATCTATCATTCTCTTAACATACATACTTGTAATAGACTGGTAAAACTGTGAATCACTCAGCAAGTCATACATTTTCTTGACATAATCTGACTTATTCAAAATTGTTGAATGAAAGTGGAATGTATAGTAGGGACAAAACTGAATTAATACAGATTCTTTTAAAGCTTGTCCTTGAAAATAACAGCTTTATGTATAGAGACAGCATATACTGGCAAAGAAATGGCATCGCGATGGGCACATCTTGTGCCAACAGTTATGCAAATGCCGTAATGCTCATATGGGGAACAAAAAATATTGATAAAGGTCCATTGAAACAGAAAGTCCTATTTTTTCGTAGGTTCATGGATGACATTTTTCTTTTATGGAAAGGGTCACCATCAGAGTTAACTGATTTTGTTGACTATCTTAATAACTCAACAACCTTCCTCAAATTCACTGTTAATTGGTCTCACACTGAAATAAGTTTTTTAGATTTAACAGTTACTAAGGATAGTATAGGTAATGTGAGCACAAACATCCATAGAAAAGAATGCCATGTTAATAAACTTTTGTGCAAAGATAGCATGCATCCGAATTTTGTTTTCAGGAATGTTGCACAAAATCAGTTTTACAGAGCCTCTAGATTAAATGCCAAACAAAGTGACTTTGAGCAACAAATGCTTGTAACAAGTTCCAAATTGAAAGAAAGAGGATATGATGAAAATATGATATATAGTAGAATGAAACAAGCAGAAAAGCTAAGAGACACAAGGGCGAGACCATATTTTTCAGAAAATAAGGAAAAAAACTAAAGCAAGAAGGATTTAAAAGGCAGGAGCAATATGAGAGTATTTTGAGTTATTCTAGAAATATAACGGACTATCAAGAATTATTAATAAGCACTGGAATATTTTAACTACAGATGGTCAAGTTAGTAAATTTCTGGACCCTCAACCACAGTTTACATATAAAAAGAAAAAAATCTCGGAAATGGCGGTTATGTACTGCTAGAGATGATAAGAGAATTGATGACTTTGTAGGAACTAAACCATGTAATAAGTGTAAATATTCTGATTTTATAGCTGTGGAGAAAGAGTTTAAACATCCTGACTCAGGTGAAATTTTTTGTTTAAAGACCAATGCTGATTGCAACACCTGTCATGTTGTTTGTTTAGCTACCTGTCAGTTATGCAACAAATTTTATGTTGGTAAAATGGTTAGATCTTTAAAAGAGAGAATCAGAGAACATGGTTACCATATCAAGAAAAAAAAACACTTTTAATGCTCTTGCCAAGCATGTCTCTAAGACAAATGAGAAACATAATTTTAAATGTATGGTATTAGGAAGGAACTATTATAGTAAAAGAGGGGGGTATATTAGAAATAAGACTGAAGAGATGGAGGTTAATTGGATAGAGAGGCTTAGAGCAAATGTAGGACATGGTCTGAATGACCATATACCTATTAGACCTATTTTAAAGAATAGACCCTTACAAAGATAAAAGTTGTTTTTTATGTATTCTTTTCTATATATATCATTTATATTTTTGATATATTTGTTTTTATATGTTTGTAATATGTGTTTTTAACAATTATATGTTTATTAATGTAAGGCAATAAATTAAGAAGTTTTATGATAATGTATCTTTAAATACTAATGAAGTAGTCATATGTGTAGAATCAATGTCTGTGATATACCTGATGAAGCATCTAGTGAAAGCGCTAGTGTACCATTAAAGCAGTCTGCATTATAAGAAGCTGGACCCTTGTCTTTGCTGTTTTGTTCTTGTTCTTGGAGTTGAGAAACAATGCCACACCATAACAAGTACTGAATGACAACATTAGTATTTCTTTGTTTTTTTTCAAATACCTTTATTGAATTATCAACTGTGACATAAGCAAATTTACATTCATATAAAAGTAATCAAACTATATTAACATAAGAAACATTATACTTCACATATATTGCTATATATCATATAACCAAAAGCAATATTACATAAATTATTCAATTCCTGTCTTTTTTTAAACAAGAAACAACTTTATTAAACCATCACTTACTTCATAGGCAATTATACATTTATATAAATGAAAGCAAATCACACCCACACAATCCTAGCTGCAAGCATTTTGCATCACAAACCATACTGACACACTCCCAGTTGCAGATATTATACATCACTTATAATCAACCCAATCTTTCTCACTCAGACATTACATAGCTCATTTAAGTCCTGCCTCCTTTTAGACTCCATTCTTCCCTTGTATGTATTATTCCCACAATTCCCATTTTTTCCTATGTAATTTGCAACTACCCTTTTCTAAAGATCGCAATTCCAGTTGTTTTATCTCTGTTACTATTTTCACTACTTCCAGTATAGTTGGCTTAGATTTTGATTTCCATTTTCTAGTAATTGCTTTTTTGGCAGCCACCATTATTAGACTCAGCAAGGCCTTACCATGTCTAGGCAATTCTGATTCTGTATCATAGCTAAGAAAAATCATCTCCCTTGTCAGACCAAGCTGCCCACCGAGCATCTCTAGCAGTGCATTCCACAGGAAATCCTTAAAGTTCACCAACTCACCGCACTTGCAGAAAATATGTTCCCAATTCCCTCTTTGTTTCCCATCACACATCCAGTATTTACTGTCTGCCTGAGGAAACATTTTCTGCAGTCTACTTGGGTACAAAAATATCAATGTTAATATTTCCAGGCAAAAATCCTAAATATTCTAGATTTTGTTGCATATCTGGAAGACATCCATATATCCTCCCATTGTGTCTTTGTGAATTGCTTATCCATTCTCTTTTCCCAATCCTTTCTAACCTCCTCTGATTGATTCTTATAGTTATTGTGCGATATTTTATATGCTCTACTAATTATTCCTTTATTAATAGCAGCTTCTGTTCTAGATTCTATTAAAAACTCTGCCAGGGAGGGTCTTTAGTTTAGAACCCCCCTATTTCTTTCTCTTTGCCTATACTCTGATATCAATCCCTGACAGGGAAGGCAATCTCTAACCTGCAGTCCAAAAAATTCTTGGTATCTTCCCATTCTATCATCTTTCCCTTTCTAGTCACTTGCACCCAATACCTTGGTTCCTTTGCTAGTTTTCTCCAAAAACATTTTGGCCTCCTCTTGCATATTGTCTGCATCCCTATTGGCAGAATCTTCTTACTCCATTCCCGTGTTGGCTAAGTTCTTAGAATTCTTTCTGCTACTTTATGGATATGGTATTCTGCATGATTACTGTTATTCTCCTTAAAGGCCTGCATCCAAAATCCCAGTGTCTCCTTGTTTTCAGCTGCATTAGTATTTCTTGTGCCTTAAAGTTAATATGTCAGCTGAGATACCAAAATAACCCCCAACGATTAGGGAAAACAATTAACCTCCTTCCAAACCCTGGGAACCCTACCACTCCATCCCCAACAACAAACCACCATATAGACTGTATAGCTACCCAATTCAATAACCACATTATCACCTCAATAACTGCACTACTTAACAATACCACCAATTTACCACACTCCATATCTTCCCCTTCTTGACTCAACACTCCTTTCTCTGTTAAACCAATCTAAACCAGTTATATAAAAATATCCTAAGAAAAATAAAACCCAGCACTCTTTCCACAGATCAGTTACCAGGCGAATTTCTAAAACTTGCTGCTTCATCCATCTTTTATCCTATATCTATATTAATTAACCACTCTATCTCTGAAAAGTATGTTTCCCTACTCTGGAAAATATCCCATGTCATACTCTTTCATAAAGGCGGTTCATCCACTGATCTTTCCAACTATAGACCCATAGCCATCCTTTCCCCATGAGCCAAAATCTTAGAAAAGTGTTTACACAAAGAAACATTAGACTACCTCCTTAAGAACAACCTTCTATCTGACACTCAGCATGGCTTTTGCCCCAAACATAGTACTAATACTGCTCTAATAAGTTTTACCAATACCATAAATCTCCTCAAAAACAAAAAAAAAAAAATGTTTTTGCCACCTTCCTTGATATGTCAAAAGCTTTTGACACAGTATCTCATCAATTACTTCTCAACAAACTTGCCACGTTCAATTTTCACACTGAAACTTTATATTGGTTTTATAGTTATCTCTCTAACCATAAACAAGCCACCGTATGGGATAATAAACTCTCTCGCTTACTACCCATTACTGTTGTGTAGGGTTCTATTTTTGGCCCACTTTTCTTCATTATTTTTACTTATGATCTGTGCTCTGCAGCTAATCCCACATCAATCATTCAATATGCAGATGATTCTTCCCTTATCTGCTCCCCCACACCTTGAATGAACTCCAAGATAAAACTCAGAACACCCTGCATAGTACTGAAAGATACTCATCAGACCATCAACTTATTTTAAACCCTAACAAAACCAAGCTTATGGTCTTTTCCAACTCCTCCATAAAAAAAATCAAGCTTCTCTTTCTATCTGTTCCTCCAATGGCACAACTATTGAACCCATAGAACAAACAAAACTTCCTTGTGTTACTCTAGACAATGGCCTAAAGTTTGACAGACACATAGCGTTAACAATCAAAAAAGTCCATATAAAACTTGATTATCTTTATAGGGCTAAACCATATCTGACCAGTCACGCCAGACCTACTACAGCCAGGACTAATTTTCTATCTACGCTACTTTACTGTTCATAAATATTCACTAACCTTCATAAATCAGACTTAAATAATTTTGAATCTTGCTATAATAAAATTGTTAAATTTGCGGCAAATCTCCCACATAGATCACATCATTATACTGCTCTACAACATCTCATCTGGATTAAATTCCCTAACTTACTTAATCAGTTAATAGTTGCTCACTCTGTTATCCATAAACCAAACCACTGTCCAGCCCTATCTGACCTTGTTTAACCCTATACTAATCTTAACTCACTTAGGTCAGCTGATAAATTACTTCTCAAAGTTAGCAAATTTCATAATTTTCATGGTGATTCACTATATAACCACTCAATATCCAAAGCTTGGAATTCACTTCCACAGCATATTATGTCCTTTCCTGATACTCAGAACTTCAAACGGCACCTACTAGAATAGTACTCAAATCACTGGTTATGTTCACGCACTTCCTCTGGTTAAGTTATCACCACCCTGCTCTTCTGACTTTCTCTTCCCTTATACTATGACTGAGTAACCTATGAATGATATCATTTTTTTTCAATCCTACTTTTAAAAAAAGTCTTACCTGTATGTAATTTTAACTTCATTTTTTTTTTTTTTTTTTTTTTTAACATTTGTTTATTGGGAAAGTCTGACTTGGAACAAAGCCAATTTTCGGTGGAGGCCCAGGAAGATATGTTCCATACAATTACAAATTATATATATATAAGTAATTACAAACAGCTAATACATTCATATGTACATTTTATTTACTTTTTTCTTATCTTTTCATATCTGTACCATGTTAATTTTATCAAGATTTGTAAATTTTAGTTATTTGTACAATGTGCATATTTTTTATCTTAACATTTGTAACTTTTGTAACTTTTGCTTGGAAGATTTTCTCCCCAGGTCTCTGCTGAAAATGGGCTACTTGCCCAGTTAGACACTACCCGGTAATCAAATGGAAATAAATAAATAAATGAGTTCAGCTAAGTTATAGAATATTTTATTATGTATTTTTAATATGAATTGCATTATTTTTATTTTCCCCCGGATTTACTATTCCTCCATGCAGGACTAGCTTAGTCCTGCACTGAGGCGGCCGTTTAGGAGCAGGACAGCAGCATGCCATGCATAGTAATGAGGAGTGCTGCCTGAGCTCCTAATCTTACACTGAGCATGTAAGAGTGCAGGGGTTGTGTCTGAGAGCAGAGCTCTCAGAATATACATGCCCCCGCAATGAAGAATAGCAGAAAGGGGTAAGAAATTAGTGAGACTGCTCATAGGTTTCCACATATCTCCACCAACAGTCTCCCTTGTGTACAACAGCAAAAGTATACAGAAATACAATGAACAAACCCATTTTTTTAATTAAAAATCTGATTAAAGCTAACCGTAGGTGCGCAGGTGTGCCCATCGCTTAGCTATGGTTAATGCAGCTTAAATGGCTGAAGAGGATAACAAGGAAGATATATGCAAATGAAACAGCATAGCAGTAGGGTAGTGGGAAGAGCATTTGCCTTACGAGCAGCCATTCCCAGTTCGAGTCCCATTGCAGCACATTCCATTTTCCATGGCAAAGCACATTATAACTAATATTTTTGTTGCATAACCCACTAAATTACATATATTTATGAACTGGTGTACTGCAGTAAATGCACATGTGAGGTGTCAGTGTCATCATGAATAAAGCACTAGTAAGCAGGTTTAAGCACCAATAAGCAGTAGTAAGCATATTAAGCAATAGTAAGTGAGCTTAAGCCTGTTTGCATGGTGGTAAGCAATGCCCACACAGGTTAAGCAACTCTGAAGCTAAATCTCTGTAAGCATATGTAACTGGAGGTTACTCTCACGCCAACCCTTGCAAACCCGCTTGCAACTGCTCAAAAGTGCCTCAATCACTCTGTATCCAACAACCCTTGTTCTGCCCATCAACAAAATAAACAGCCATGCAGGTCTCGAACCCAGAACCCTATACACCCCAGTCAAAGTAGTTAACCACCAAGCCATCACAGAAGTACAGAACAATGAGACATCAGCAAACAAGTCTTCATCATAGTAAAACCAAACTGAACCTGTGAAAGGAATCAGTATACAGACATATGTGCCTTAACCCTCTACTTAACATAACTATATGAACTGGAGTAAAGCAGTAAGCCCAGAAGTCAGGTGTAATTTTAATAGAGTGTTGAAGTCCCCAATAAAACACAAGGACCCCATACAGTGTACGTACACATGAATCATGGATACCAGGCATACATATAAGGTGTAATGTATAATAACTCAATGCCAAAAAGGATGTATAATACAAAGTCTAATGTAAGCAATGCTAAGCATTGCACAGGCCAGCTTAGGAGGTGTAAGCAATGTGTAGGCCAGCTAACTCAATGCGCCCAGTGTTATACCCCTTTAAACAATGCCAACCCTAAGTAAGCAGGTTTGCCCATAGCCTAGCCTTTTCAAAACCGGCCAGTCATGGAAAAGTGCAGGAAATTGGCCCTACTTAATCCCAAGAGGTGGGAATACATCTCATAACTTGTTGTAGCTTCCCCTTGCAGGGACAATGGCAGTAAGGGGAGAAGGTGTGTGCTTTTGGGCACAATGCTGGTGCATCCAGGAGTCCAGAGTCATGGCAGGACTCCTTGTCAAAGACCATGATCAGAGACTGCTGCAGGTAAAGTACCAGGGCTCCCAATATAAGGCGGAGGCCTGGGACCATCTCGCCCGTGACCTCACCAGTGCCACTTGGCATATGCCAAACTGGTGAGCAGGTGAGGCATCACTATGCCGACCTAAAGTGATGTAAGGGGGACCGCTTGGAGCAGTGGATCCAAGAGGCTAGAGTGGCAGGGCATGTTTCAGTTGTGTATAAGTATCACCCCACTATGTGTGTAATAATTGCCAGCTCAGGTATATCATGGATAGGTAATTCTAAATATTCCTCTTATGTCCTACACAACTGCAATGGATCAGGCTGGGAACCAGGAGGCCCACGTCAGTCACATAGCGAGGTTGCAACATGAGGCAGGTCAGTAATACTCATACATTTACTGTCATAGGAAATAAAATTAAAAGTAGTAGTAAATCAATTGTCTGTATAAAACCTGTATTGTTCAAGACAAGTACTGCATACACTGGAGAATATGGCAGGAAGAGTCTCATATAGTATGTATATAAATAAAAGCGTGACAATAAATGTCTAACTGCTGGACTGCATGTGTATACTCTGGTATCATATGTAATGTAGATTTGCAATCATGTAATAGTAATGTTGTATTACGCACTGTTACCCACACTGTGCACCATAAATTGAATGTGTAGGAATGCCTATATATGACTGGTGTAATCCCCAGGGGCCATTTAGCACAACTGAGAGACACATAGACAGAAAACATGGAAAATACAGACAACAAGACCCAAATAGCACATGCAACTGAGATGTGAACTGTTGTTTTGATTAGCCCATACACAACCATGGTTTGAATCCTGCCAGTGGTAGTAGTCTGCATCCAGAACCATACCCCACAACTGTACATATATGTCCAGAATGTCCAGTAAAGTGGCCCATATCTGTTGCTTATCAACCTGTCCCCCAGATTTATAGGCAGCAAACAGGAAATACAACTGATTGACACACATCTATGAGAACAAAGCTGGCACACTAGCAACTCCCCAAAAGCTTATGAGACTAAAAAGCCATGTATGTCCCATTTACACCCCAACTTGTCAAGCTGTGGCCAGTGTGTGTACAGTAACAGAGTGAGATGTATGTGCATAATAGTAATGTGGAATCTGGTACTATGTGTTGGAACATTCAGATAATGCTAACAAACAATTCTCCCACAGGTCTGCCAGATACCAACACTGTGCCCAGAAATACAAGAATGATACCCTGTATTGGTACTGTTTACATTGGTATTGCATGGCATTGCAACTGATGCAGTTGCTCTGAATAATGAGGTATTACACATCACTGTCACCCACACTGTCCTACAGAATATCACTGTCTAGGAGATCTGTATAAGAGCATTGTAATACAAGGTCAGAATGCAAAAACGCAGGAGATTAATAAGACAGAAAGCAGATAGGAGATATACAGCAATATCTATATAGCAGACACAATGGTGGACTGTGTTTAAGTTGCAGCAGACACAGCCATGGTCTGAATCCTGGGAGTGGATGTAGGCTGCATACAGAATCATACCCCACAACCGTACAGATGAGGCCAAAATGTCCAGTATATGGGCCCATATCTGCTGCCTGTCCCCCTGGTAAGTCTGTGGGATGATCCCAGATGTTTAGCCAGCAAACAGGGAGTACAAGTGAGTGTCAAACATCTATGAGAACAAACCTGTCACTGTAGCACCCCCCAAAACTGTTACAAGAGTAATATTTCAAGTATGTCCTACCTACACTCCCATGTTGTCAAACTGTGACCAGAGTGTTTACAGTAACAGAGTGAGAGGTATGTGCATAATACTAATGTGTAATCTGGAAATTTGTATGGCAACAGTCAGGTAGTGCTAACAAACATTGCTCCCACTGGTATGTCGGCTATGAACACTGTGCTGAGAAATAAAGACTATTATAACCTGTACTGGTACTGTTCAATCTGGTAAGAGGTGTATACTGCAGGTAAAACCAGTTCATGTGTAATGTTGATGACAGCCATATCACTGTCTAAACTAAGGCTATAGGGTAGTGTAGTAAGACTTGTAAGGTACAGATAACAGCACTGACTAGGAAAGTAATGTGGACTACAGGAACATACTAGTTGTTAATTGACATATTTCTCCCCCCACCCACCGTATCTCCAACAATAATCAACATACCCACTCCAACTGGTGTGTAACGACACCTGTGTTCTGATAATGTCCAGTTGTTTGATAAATATTTTAATTGTTCCCATGCATGTGCTATATTGAATTATTCCAACATTGGTGGCATGGTACCATCAATGTACCTGCATGCTGTTCTTGTTACCACTGTGATCCCATATATGCATGTGTTCTGTTTGTTATAGGTTCATAGGTTCATACTAGGCTATCTGCCCTAGGGCATTTATAAACCTAGCCAGAGTGTGTTTGGCTTTCGCCACCCATTTTAAATGAATTTTGCTATGCCCTTTTTCGAGGTTTGTATACTGTGCCTCTGTCTAACAGTGACACAGAAGTGATACCTGGGGTAAACCTACTATCTCCCATCCACTCATCAAGATTCCTCTTGAAGAGAGTCAATGAGGGACTCTGCCTAACCTGGACTGGGATTTTATTCCAGAGTGAAGGGAGACTCTGGGTTATGAATCTGTCCCTCCAGCATGTCCTATTTCTTTCAGTGCTGAGGTTCAAGTCTCTCAAGCGCATAGCTCGATGGGATTTGGATTTTCTGAGGTGCAGCATGTCCATTAATTCCGGGTTGGACATGGCTTTATACATCAGGCACAGATCGCCTCTGAGCAGGCAGTATGCCACTGAGTAGAGCTGGAGTTTCTTTAACCGGGCAGCATATGGCATCTGTTTGAGCCCTTTGATCCTCTCGCTGAGGTACTTTTGGGGTATTTCCAGTTGCTGCAGGTGTCTGGTAAGGTACATCCCAAAGGGGGCATTGTACTCAATGATGGGCCTGATGAGGGATGAGAAAAGAGGCACGATGACCTCCCCTGATCTAGATGTGAATCCCTTCATGATTAGGTGGACTATATAAAATGTTTTTCTAACCACTTTGGCCACGTGGTTGTCAAATGAGAGATTGCTATCAACTTGGGTCCCCAGGTCCCTAATTACTTCTTCTGTACTTAATGGATTACCACCTATGTGGTAATTTGTGGGCACTTTATTTTTGCCAAAGGGGATGACTATACACTTTTTGGCGTTTAGCTTGAGGCCATGGCTCTGGCACCAGTTGTCTGTTTCTATGAGGCCCTTTTGTAGGATACTTGTGTCAGCTGGAGAGTCTATTATGGAGCCCAGTTTGCAGTCATCTGCGAACTTGGTCAGCCACAGTCCTTCCGTGTTAGCCTGTACCTCCAAGAAATATATACCGAACAAGAGAGGTCCCAGGACTGAGCCTTGTGGGACGCCACCTGTAACTGGTTTGGAGTCTGACATGGCTCCAGCAATTCTAACCATGTGGGTTCTGTCCTTGAGCTAGTTTGCAAACCCATCTAGTGACATAGTGGTTTATATTTAAGCTGGTGAGCTTATCTATAATGCCCGAGTGGGGTATTGTATCGAAGGCTTTTGCAAGGTCCAGGTAGGCTGTGTGGACCAACTTCCCCTCGTCAATGGCCTTGGTGACTGTTTCAAAGAAATCAACCAGGTTTAAGAGGCAGGATCTGCCCTTAACAAAGCCGAACTGGGTAGGATCCAGTGTCTGTAGGTCCCCAATATCTTTATTTATGAGGTCCATGATGATCCTTTCCATAGCTTTGCAGACCAAGCTAGTCAAGCTTATGGGGCGATAGTTTCCAGGATCCATTGAGGCACCACCTTTGTGGAGAGGGACCACTGTTGCTGTACGCCACCCTTTGGGTACATATCCTGTAGTAAGGCTGAGATTGAGCAGTAGTTTTATGTTTGGGTTTAGTTCTTCTTGGAGTTCATGTAGGACGCAGCCCGGGACACCGTCTGATCCCATTGATGCTGTGTTTTTTGCTTTGGAGAGGGCAGCTCTTACCTGAGCACCTGAGATGTCAGGGGGCAGCACTCTGCTGGGATAGATATTTTTCCTTTGGTGGGGAAGGGCGGGAGAAGTTTGTGCCGAACCTGTCAGCTAGGATGTTGGCAATGTCTGTGGGTTCGGTGTATTTTTTGTCATTTTGGACTAATTCTGAGCATATCTGAGAATTCCCATCCAGGTTCCTAACATAACTAAAGAAAGCCTTGTGATTATCCTTAGTGTCCTGTGCAATTTTTCTCTCGAAGCTGGCCTTAGACGATTTTATGAGTGCCCGTAGTTTTTTGCTAATACTGATCAGAGATGCCTTCCCTTTTTGGGATTTTGTTCTATCATGTAGTAGCTTCCTCCTTCCATTGTATAGTTTGTTTATGGCTGGGGTCCACCAGACAGGACGCCTAACTTTGGAGGATTGGGTCTTGGTTTTATTTGGGATTGCATGATCCATGCATTCCTGAAGGTGTTCATTGAATGCGTTTATAAAGGATTCTGTGGTCTGGGCCGTATTTTCCACAGGCCCGGGGGCTTTGAAGGATTCCACCTCGATTTTGAGGAATGTGAAATTTGCTTTAGAGAAGTTTTTCACTGTGGTTTTCTGGGCAGGGGCTGGGGTCGGGATGTGAATATCTAGTGAGATTAGTTTATGGTCTTATCTTACCAGTGAGGGATACACTTCTGGTCTGGAGCATAGAGTCCCCATGTTGGTGATGATCAGGTCCAGTATGTTTTCCCCTCTTGTGGGAGTGGCAACAAGTTGTTCCATAGCATTTGAGTTTATAAATTCTAGGAACCTTTGGGCTAGGGTGTTGGAGCTAGAGTACTGCTCCCAGTCTATGTTAGGGTAGTTGAAGTCGCCCAATATAATGGTGTTTGGAGAGACCTTCATATTTTGCAGTGTTCTCAGGAAGGCCAAGTGGGATTCCTGGGTTTGGGAGGGTGGTCTGTAGCAGGCTATAAACTGGAAGGCAGTTTTACCCACTGTTAGTTGCACATGGATAGTCCCTGATGCTTCATGTTGTGCCACCAACCTGGAGGTGTGGGTATCTTTGACGAATATTGATACTCCCCCTCCTTTTGTGGTTCGGTCCAAGTTTTGGGGCTGAAAAACATGGTATGAGCTATAACCTGGTAGTGCTGGGGTGCTCCCGGGAGCCTTGAACCAGGTTTCTGTTACTGCACAGATATCGATGTTCTCCATGCTAAGGAGAGTTTTGAGTGCATGCATTTTGAGGTTTAGACTTCTGGTGTTGAGTAGCATTACTCTTAGTTTCTTATCCCTTGTGATACCTATGGAGGTGGGTTTGTCTTTTGAGCCTTGACTAAAAAAGGCACTATGGGGGTGGCAAGAGCCTTTGCCAATATCTGAAAGCCCAGGGGTGACAGGTGCAAGCCATCCCTAGTGAAGCATCATGGCTTGTCGAGCATGTCATCCCAGGCAGACAGGCATTGGATCCCCTTTGAATGACACCAATACTTAAGCCAATTGTTGAAATTGATCATCTTGTCTTCATATTGTGGCATCATTCTTGGTGAGGGTAAGATGCTACTCAAGGTCAGGGTCATATCGGCCTGGGCTACATGCTCAGAGAGCTCCTCTATGTCTCTTTTCATGTAGTCCAGGGAGGTGCATCTCAGGTCATTCACACCAGCATAAACAATGACTGAGTCATATTTGTACTTGCCTTGGAGTGACCTGAGTGCTTGTGTTATGTGGCGGATCCTAGCGCCCGACAGGCAGCTCACCGTGACCTTCTCCTTGTTCAGCCTGGTGAGCGGGACGTCAGTGTGCCTGATGATAGAGTCACCTATTACAAGTGCATCAGGTGTATTGTTTAGCCTTAAGGGCTGCGACTGTTCGGCACACTGGCTTTGTGAGCTATGTGTTGCATGTGTTTTATTTTGGGGTAGCGGTTTCTTGGGTGTCTGCTTTGGAGGTCTCTGCTGCTTAGGCAAATTTTTATTTAGAGCCTCCGAGTATGTTTTTGTGTGTTTATGTGTTTGGTTTGCTGTCGTGGTAGGTCTATGTGAGACTGGAATTGTAGTGAGTGTGGTTTCCTTCTCCTCCTGACTGGTTACACCAGTACTGAGTTGAGAGAGCTTAGCCTCCAGTTTGGCTATATGGTTGCATCTCACACATGTGTTGGAATTTTTGGGAGGAGGAGTGGGTTGTCTGTGTACATGAGGCAGTTGTAACATTGCCTCAAGATTCCCAGATTCACCAGCTGGACCGGAGAGGAGATTGACAACTGACCTTTGGACATGCTAGAATAGTATTGGAAATTCCTTTATAATTGAAAAAAAAGGGCCAATGGGGAACAAAGTACTCAAGGGGAGTTCGTGAGGGTGTAGTGCTTTTAATTTTTTAGTGCTGACTTATATAATTGCTTTAGTGAGCAAGTGCCAGGCTTTAGAGTGGGAATAGGGTGTTTATTATGAGAACTAGATCAGTTCTAAGGGAAAAAGTGAAGAGCAGACTTTGTGGAGCCGAGAATGGTTTAAACCCAATTAAGAGGTGCTGCCCAATGCTGCGCTATGCGCAAAATCGCACAAAGCCGCGCTAAAGCAGGTTTTTTACAGGGGGACTTGAAAGAGCTAAAACTTGGCCCATAACAGCCAATAGACTACCAGATTCTTGTGCTGGGAACACTCCTCCAGGGATAGATAGGCTGCTCCAAGCTCCCCACTGCCACTGGTGAACAAAGAAGCCTCCCTTTATCCAAGAAAGGAAATGGACAACACAGGAACTTTCCAAAAGTCCAGAATACAGCAAAGCCTGTATTTGGACTACTCTAGGTCAGGAAAGATGGGAAACAAGGATAATTTTTTTTTTTGCAACAAACAGCAGGAAAATGCAATAAATATGTAACACAGGCTAGCACACTTGAGTGTGTAGCCTCAACAGGTAAAAGCAACAAACAGGACAAACTTTAAAAGTGCATGTGCAAAAACTACTTTAAACAGTTTAAAGCAGTTCAAGAAGCAGAAATACTTGCAGTTTAGCTAGATCGGACAGTCACCCAGGTAGTAGCAGGAAAGCAAACACTTTTATCAGGTTAGCAGTTGCTCTTTTAGCCTCTCTGCTGCTAGCACCACTCTGCAGGACCACAAGGAGCTTGGCTGAGTAGTAACAAGCGCAAAAATCACGCCAAAGTGGGTTTTATACAGGGGGACTTGAAAGAGCTAAAAATTGGCCCAAAATGGCCAATAGACTACCAGATTCTTGTGCTGGGAACACTCCTCCAGGGATAGATAGGCTGCTCCAAGCTCCCCACTGCCACTGGTGAACAAAGAAGCCTCCCTTTATCCAAGAAAGGAAATGGGCAACACAGGAACTTTCCAAAAGTCCAGAATACAGCAAAGCCTGTATTTGGACTACTCTAGGTCAGGAAAGATGGGAAACAAGGATAATTTTTTTTTTTCTTTTTGCAACAGGCTACCAGATTCTTGTGCTGGGAACACTCCTCCAGGGATAGATAGGCTGCTCCATGCTCCCCACTGCCACTGGTGAACAAAGAAGCCTCCCTTTATCCAAGAAAGGAAATGGGCAACACAGGAACTACCAGATTCTTGTGCTGGGAACACTCCTCCAGGGATAGATAGGCTGCTCCAAGCTCCCCACTGCCACTGGTGAACAAAGAAGCCTCCCTTTATCCAAGAAAGGAAATGGGCAACACAGAAACTTTCCAAAAGTCCAGAATACAGCAAAGCCTGTATTTGGACTAATCTAGGTCAGGAAAGATGGGAAACAAGGATATTTTTTTTCTTTTTTGCAACAAACAGCAGAAAAATGCAATAATATGTAACACAGGCTAGCCCACTTGAGTGTGTAGCCTCAATAGGTAAATGCAACAAACAGGACAAACTTTAAATTACAAGCGCAAAAGCGCGCTAAAGCTGGCTTTAAAGCAGGGGGCTAGAAAGAGATAGGAAATGGCCCAAAATGGCCAATAAGCTACAGGTCACTGGGCTGGAATCACTCCTCAAGGGACACATAGGCTGCTCAGAGCTTCCCACTCTCACTGGTGAACAAAGAAGCTTCCTCCTATCCAAATAAGGATATGGGCAACACAGGAACTATGACACAGCCCAGAGATCAGCAATACCTGAAGACTGGACTATTCTAGTTCAGTAAAGGCGGGAAACAAGGATTTTTTTTTTTTTTTTTTTTTTACAAAGTAGCAGAAATTAGGTACAGAAACACAGTAAATGCTTTAATTTGGCTAGCTCACTTGAGTGTGTAGCCTACCAGTTAAACTACGCAAAAACAAACTTTAAAAGTGCAAAAAACTCAGAAATACAGGCAACTGCAAAGCCCCCACTAGAGAAAGCACAAACAGATAAAGATTTGTAAAGATACAGAATGCTTTTAACTGCAGACAAATCAGTTACTTGTGCAGATTAGTTAATAGCAATAAAATGCACTCGAAGACTAAAAATCAGACAATAAAAGTGCTATATATTAATTGTTAAAAACAATAATCTGTATAAATCGAAAAAAAAAAACAGGATACTTGTATATCTCAGCTAACAGCTGCGGTCAACAACTTATCCACTCTGCTCAGTGTGTATAGACAGAAACCCTATCAAAGTTAGGGCTTAAATACCAGAAGAACAACTTTTTTTTTTACAAGAACAGAAAAGAACCAGCCCCCACTCAGCAGACTATTAACACAATCTAGCAAAGTTAAAGAGGCTTCAGCTAGAAACAATAGCCTACAGACAGTAGCACTAGAGAAAGCACAAACAGATAAAGATTTGTAAAGATACAGAATGCTTTTAACTGCAGACAAATCAGTTACTTATGCAGATTAGTTAATAGCAATAAAATACACTTGAAGACTAAAAAGCAGACAATAAAAGTGCTATATATTAATTGTTAAAAACAATAATCTGTATAAATCGAAAAAAAAACAGGATACTTGTATATCTCAGCTAACAGCTGCGGTCAACAACTTATCCACTCTGCTCAGTGTGTATAGACAGAAACCCTATCAAAGTTAGGGCTTAAATACCAGAAGAACAACTTTTTTTTTACAAGAACTCAAAAGAACCAGTCCCCACTCAGCAGACTATTAACACAATCTAGCAAAGTTAAAGAGGCTTCAGCTAAAACAATAGCCTACAGACAGTAGCACTAGAGAAAGCACAAACAGATAAAGATTTGTAAAGATACAGAATACTTTTAACTGCAGACAAATCAGTTACTTGTGCAGATTAGTTAATAGCAATAAAATACACTCGAAGACTAAAAAACAGACAATAAAAGTGCTATATATTAATTGTTTAAAACAATAATCTGTATAAATCGAAAAGAAAAAAAAAACAGGATACTTGTATATCTCAGCTAACAGCTGCGGTCAACAACTTATCCACTCTGCTCAGTGTGTATAGCAATGCAATCTGGTGTCTGGGTTAATGGGAATATATATGTATGCTGTTATACCTAACCCTGGAATGTGTTGACTATTACTAACCCACATATGATGATGACATCTAAACACTATAACATGCTTGGGAAAGCCGGTCCCAGCAGACCCACCTGTCCCACCTCAGCTGGCCATGGCACCGAGCACCAGCATGTCTGGGGCCCAACCTGGGACCTCCCTGTCTGTTGGTCCTGCACCACCTTCAGGTGGAACTGCCTCAGGGGATGGGGCTCATCCCCCCTGGGAGCAGGCATGGACAGGCACCTGTCACCCATCGCCAGGTCGGGTCATGGTGTGTAGAGAGATCAACCAGCAGCTTGGTGATCTTCTATGCCAGCTTGAGGGCTGCATGTTGCAACTAGAGCATGAGTCTGGCTCTGCAACTCAGCACCCTGCACAGCCACCATAGGGGCTGTGAAGGTGCAGTGGTGACTGCCTATGGGGCTCATGGGCTTCCGATTTCCCAACACCCCTCCCCATCAAGGTGTTTACCCCCACATGTGCCATTTACTACCCCTGTATGCATCTTGTTTGTCTTGTCTGTTAACCTAGCCAACCTACATCCCCAAATATACCTACTACCCCTCCCCAATATCCCACTCTCACCTAAAAAAAGGGCAATCTGTTTCCACAAAAAATCTCACCCCATACATAGCTGTCCATTTCGCACATGTGTCCAGTGGACACATGTAATCCATTCTAATTGGCATCACAGCTTATTATTGTTGTCCTCACCCCCTCCCAGGGGTTTGAGTGTCCAAATCTACCTCCAAATTCAGTGTATATGCACAGCTGTTGCTGTAGAAGACCTTCCCTACACCCTTCCTGGTCATCCCTGGCTAGTTTATCTACTGTCTTTCCCTCTTTGTGCCCCTTTTTTCACCACTTTCCTATCAACCCCATTTTCTTTTCTTTTAAAGAAATTAGCGCTGGGGTAAGCGGGAGTAAGCACTTTTAAGCAGCAGCAAGTGGGTTTAAGCCTGTTTGCATGGGGGTAAGTGATGCCTGCACTGGTTAAGCAATTTAGAAGCTAATTGAGTAAAATAAACTGTAACCAGAAGTTAGCAGTGCTTACCTTCGTGCAAACCCACTTACAACTGCTCAAAAGTGCCTTAATCACTCTGTATCCAACGGCCCTTGTTCTGCCCAGCAACAAACTAAACAGCCTCTGCATGTCTTGAACCCAGGACCCTGAATACCATAGATAAAGTGATTTACCACTGAGCCATGTCAGATATATGTGACCCTGATGTATTCACAAACATATCATTCAGCCCAGTCATTCAACAGTACAGAGAATGTATTCCAACATGTAGATGTATGTGTGTGTGTGTAAATATATTAATACCTAAACAGATACAACATATCTATATATGCAGATATGTATATATATATATATATATATATATATATATATATATATATATATAAACATATATACATACAAATGCCTACATCTAGAGATATATATGTCTACATCTATATGTCTAAATATATACAGCAGGTTTTATATATATATAGATATATATATATATATATATATATATATATATATATATATATATGTGTGTGTGTGTGTGTGTGTGTATGCAGATATATATATCAATGTAGGTATATACGGACATAGTTATATTTATGTAAGCAGATATAGGTATATACGGGCATACATCTGTAGATAACAATGGGAAAATAACAAAAACATATATGCCCACATGCACCATTAATGGGGTTGAGAGGCCCCAAACAATATATGTGTTGTATGAATAGGTATACCACCCCCACAGCCAAACACATCTGCCCTGCAATAAACTACCAAGTGTTGCAGATCCCATAACCAGGACTTCACACGACATGGGCACAAGATGTTAACAGTACTACATCCCGCATGTATGATGTCAGCCTGGTATCGGTAACATATGCAGTACAGTCTGGCTCCCATAGATAATGCATAGGGGGGAAGCTATCAGCATCCCTAGGATACATATACACAGACACATATATGCAGATACAGATATATGCACACACACACACACACACACACACATATATATATATATATATATATATATATATATATATATATATATGACTACACATACACATGCAGAGATATGTATAGTACGATACATATGTAGAAGGTGCACACAGTATGGAACAGCCACTATGCCTACAGTTAACACCTTAACAACTGGACACTGTATGAGCCACCCATATAAATGACAATCGTTCCTGCAACATGTACCCACAGAGAGGTCATAGGACGTAACACCACACACAGGTTTTCATAAATGGAAAACCTTTGTTTGTGTACTATTACAGTTGTATATGCCATGTCACATAGCTGTTCAGATACTGACATCCATATAAACAGAGTAATGCAACTGTGAAACAGTTATGCTAATACAGTAGTCTGAAAAGGTTTACAAATGTTGCTGTCCAGGCCGAGCCCTTCAAATAGTACAATAGTAAAGACAGACTAGGCCACGGGATACCAAACAATCAACAGTAAGTAATGCAGGTGTATAGTTCAGCAGCCTCAATCTACACTCTGTACACAATCAGTAGTTGGTAAAGACTTCAGTTGACACAATGCTGGGATGTAACTGTTACATAAGGCATAACTTGACACCATCACAAGTAGACTGACAAACAGAACAGTCTGTACGGCAGGAGGCAGTAGGCCTGCATTAACCCAATTCATGTAATTAATTTAAATATAGGTGAATCGTATGGTAATGTACATCCAGATACCTTAAGGCAGCTCACCCCTGATACCCCCACATGTTGTAACAGCCTAGGTTAGTTATGGTGCATCCCCACTTAGACCCAATAATACAGGGCCATATACCACTGGTACATATGCTGGCCTCTGGAGTGCATTACGGGCACACATGTATTGTGTAGGTGAAGCCCAGACATATATGGCCCCAGCCCCACTGCATGTGTCGGGGATACAACAGCAGTGGACTGATGGCAGGAATGCCAGCATGATATACTCACGGCCCACTACAGAACAACCCCTGACAGCATGTCATATGTGCAAAGCTTGGTATGTAGGTGGTGAACAGAGGCTGGAACACAGGCTCATATGTAGAAAACTGTTGTCATACACTAAGCAAGTCGCTGGTGTTACAGGATAGTCTGCAACATACCCTTAGTCAGGGATTTGAGGTTAGAAACATAAATGGATGTAGCCATGTACTGATAGCAGTCAACACACACACTGCCAGTGAAATATCTGACACAGGACTTGTGTCGTGGACAGACAAAACATGATAGGCACACCTCTGGTCATCAAAAGGATAGGCTCACAGTTAAGAGCTATGCAGACAGATTGCATTCCAAGGTAAACTAGTATGTACACACAAATCCTGTAACACCAGTACTATACAAAATATAACACAACTCTACTCAAACTCTGTCTGTAGTTCTGGAACCTCCTACAAATATGTAGGTGGCCTGAGTGTGCAGGTTTTCCTGTAAGAGCTATTGCTACCTGCTGTCTGTAACACTGATGCCCACACACAGGAAGGATGTCCATCACACAGGAAAGGTAAAGGGACCATGCCCACATGATGTAGGGATATATAGTAGGTGGTGCCATTACAGTGGTAATTGGAAGTAATGCACAACAAGCTGCATGCAGTTAGCAAGTGGAGGACACTGACTGGTGCAGAGGCCATCATCTGATCATGTGCATCACCTACTAAAACCATGCTGCAATCTATTCAAAGCAGCTCAAACCATTTATTGGAGAGACAGAGAGAGAGAGGGAGGGAGAGAGAGAGAGAAAGAGAGAGAGAGAGCGAAAAAGAAAGAAAGAAAAACAAACTTCAAAAAAAAAAAGCCTAAGGCAAAGGCATATATTCATCATTCATTCATCAAGACATAATTCCCACAAAAGGTATGTGAAGTATATATACATGTAATAAAATGTAGTACCTCGTCCAAAATAATGGGATAGATGATGTGGAATGATTTATATGTGCCATCAGGTGTTGTAATGATGTTCAACTGAACAACTGCTATAGACAACAGTGTCTGTCCCTGTGGGTGGTGGGCCATAGCCGTCAACTTGGCAGGTCAGCACTGACTGACAAGATGTAAGCCATCATGGTGTGTATTTTGCAATGGGATGTATGTATATTACGTGGCCAGTAGTTGGTGGTGGAAGTAATGCCATTATGATGGACACGTGGGACCCACGGTCCACCACTGGCAGGATACTCAAGTTAATCTGCACTGTAGCATGCAGGAATGCCATAGGTGTGTAATAGGGTTACCTGCAATTGGGTCCTACATATACCCCCCCCTAATGTCAGGCTGTGTCCATATGTGGCACCTGTCTGTGTTGTAGCAAGGCGGAACAGTGCAGCTGTGCAGGAAGGTGTTGTGAGATTGTGGTGCTGATGTCTGAATGTACCCCACATATAGGTATGCATATGTGTACATATGTCACATATATAATATATAAAGATATATATATATATATATATATATATATATATATATATATATCAGCATGTATGTCCACAAATATACAGATACCCATGTGTAGACATATATATGTGCACATATATACATCACATATATCTACACATATATAGATACATACCTATATGCGCACATCTACATATATACAAAATTACCCAAAACACTGATACAAACTTATAAAATTGAACCAGAAGGATACCACTCCAGAAGACTCCGAGACCAAGATATGAAACAATATAAATGTTTATTAAGCACTTTTCATCTTGGCAACTGACAAAACTTCTTCAGATAAAACAATTCATAAAAAAACTGTTTAAATACATATACATGGTAGTACATCATTGTAACTTACCCAATAAGGGAATTGTTTCAGTTAAGTATGTCCCACACTTTAATTAAAGGAACAGTCATTATAACATTTTTATGTATAAACCATTTAAAAAAAACATTTAACCAATTAACACACCTTCCCTTAAAATATACAAGTTCAAAAACAAAGACTTGTGTGCATACACATCCTGTCAATGCTTATTCTTATAACATTATCAAACAGAAATATATGATGCATAATAAATGTGCAATAAATGTGTACATATGTTAGAAAATTAATGTATAAAAACGTGGTGTATAAAAGTTAATTATTGTTCATATGTTTACCTGTCAAGGCTTTTTAACTTTAAAATACATTGAATAGAACACATTTCGTTAAGTCCTGGAAATGTTCCTGAATTTAATCTTAGCTGCCATAAAAGTTCCAATCTTTCAAGAAGTAATCCCGTAGGACCACCCCGTTCATCTTGATCTATTTGGTCTATGAACTTAAATTTAAACTTATGTGTACTGTTTTCAAACACATACTTAGCTAAGGCATTTTCTATTTTATTTTTCCTTATACTATATAAATGTGCATAGACATTTTCTTTCATTTTCCATTCTGTTTTTCCTATGTAAAATGAATAACATGCCTTGCAAAGAGCAATGTACATAACAGATTTCGAATTGCATGTACATTTTTTATTTATTGTGTATTTTTTGTTACGAACATGGAATGTTTTTCCTATTTCAATGTTTACACAATAGTTGCATGCACTGCGTGTTGTCATTCCTGGGTTTCTAACAAGTTTATTTGTTCCATATCCACTCTCTAAGAGACTTTTCAAGTTTTTACCTTTTTTGTATGTGACCTGGGGTAACTCCATAAATGTTCCACAAATTAAAGTTTGCCCTGATAGCAAATCCCAATTTTTAAAAACTATTTTTACAAGCTCTGTGGCATCTAAGTTGTATGTCAAAATTAGTCTGTGTTTTGTATTTATTAATTCACTTCTGCCACCATCTACAATTCGAGCATTTAAAGTATCATGGTCAATATAGTATTCACTTAAAATAGGCATATATATACCTCTTTGTCTTTCACCTTGTACTTCACATCTTATCTCTCTTAGTAAACCTACAGGGTATCCCCTCCTAGTAAACCTGTTCTGTGCTGGTCGCATGTGGTCAATTGCTTTTGCTGTCCACTACAGTGCAGAACTCCCGACAAAGCCTTCTTAATTAGTTCAAGTTGACTCTTCCTGAGTTGCACTTCCTAATACAGACAAGCATCTGTTTTTTGGTTACTACCCTTAATCCTTTACTATGCATACATATAGTGCATATAAAAGGAAATAAGTCACAGAATATTGAAGACGCAGATAGCCTAAGTGCTTACACTTAGCGTGTACACGAGGACTCTGGTCTCTGAGTATAGATAATACAATAATGGGTAAATAAGAAGTGTAGGACACACAAATAGAAAGACTGTATTGTACTCCTAAGCATTTACACTCGGCGCATTTTAGGAGGAAGGCAGTCTCCGAGCTCAGATAACACAAGTAGCTGAAGTGCTTTCACTAGCACATATTTGAGGAGGTTTTTTTTTTCTCCAAGCACAGACAGGCCAGAGAGCCTCTGCTCTAATTGTTACTGGCTAGGGCCAAATAGTTTTATTTTTGTCAATCAGTACCCTGCTACTATGACATAGAATGGTTTATTCCTATGTCGGACATACTGAGGAGTGTTCTATGGCTAGCACCCGTTGCTCAGGGTTACTCGATTAGTTGTCTTCCTTTTGGCATTGGAAAGTAATTTGTTGGTGTGACAGTTGTGTCCTGTGGTTGCATCAGGCACATATATATTTGCTTATGGTTGCTTCACTTGCATTAGACTGCTATCTCCTATATATCTGCTTTTTCTAGTTAACGCCTGCCTAACATTACTTAGAAATGCACCTTGGGAATGTACTGTGATAGCTGTTACTTGTCATTGTTTCTGGCTCATATCTTTAATTGCTTGCCTCTCTTGTATTTAACTAATATCTGTTATCAACTGCAGTAGTCTAGATACTCCTGCCTAGCATTCTTTAGAACAGCACATTGAGAATGTTTTGTACTGACAATTGCAATGTATTGTACGGATTTGTAAGGTTCCCTACCTGTTTCTGCATGTATAATTGTTTATATTTCTATCTGGCATATGTTACCAACATTTAACCAGAACCTGCATCCTTGTTTAGCCTTAGCTACAGTAATTTTATGATGTAGTATATAACCTTGTGTACATGCTTGTGCTAAGTGCAATTCACCTTTGGCTTACTCTATGCTCTTACCTAACTGTATTAAGCTCTACACTGACACCTAACTGGACTTTTACTAAACTGAATTTTTTTTGTCTCTCTCTCCACCCCACATAGCTCTCAATCTCCTTCCTTCATTTATGACCATGAACCTACCTGCCTGGTCAAAAGGGACCCTCTTCTGTTAAACCCAGCTATCTGAGCTGCTCTCTGGGGATAATCCTGTCTAACTCTCCAAGTCCCTCTTACAAAAGGACTCAAGGAAGTACGTGTATTTACAACCTCAGTGTAATGAACTGTTTTATCGCCTGTTCTGGTTTGTGTATAAAAGGCCCTCTCCCAAACCAGGCATCCAGCAGCAAGGCCCTGCTCTCCCCTATAAATAAACCACTCCACTCCATTGTTACTAAACACTATCTTACCCATTTCTTACCTTTGTGCCTTCCCTGCCAACTCAAATTTCTAACTTTGTCCACTAGGTGGCACCCTTTACTTGCTTGTCTTATCTTCCCCCTCTCTAGTTTCCAACCCCTCACTACTGCTTAATTCTGATGTCTCTTTTCCTACTCTCCCTGTCCTATATCTGACTGATCTTGTACCTACCCCTTATCACCCTATCTCCCTTTCCCCTCACCTCTATTCCCCTGTAAACAGATTCTTGTAGAATCACTACCCACTCACCTGCAACTGTCCAAGAGCTCCTCTAAACTCTGTAGCTTACTGATTGTCTCTTAGATTCTCATCCTTTACTTGCTCTAACCCGCTCCATTCGCCCTGCTGGCTCACTCCGCTCCCCTCCCTACCCCCAATTTCCACCCACCCCCAGAGGTCCTAAACTTATACTTTTTCTGGCCCCTCCCCCTTCTTAGCTCACCTATCACACAGTACCTCACCCTCCTACCCATCCAAAATCTATCCTTGTCTACTAGAACACATACTCAATTTTTTCCATCACTCCCTCTCTTCCTCCCCACCATTTCTTTCCTATCCTTTTAACTACGTTCATACACTTCCCTATCCCCATGCCTCCACTACTAAGCTCTAATAATTTAAATCATATACTCCTTTCCTCACTTCTTCCTTTCCTTATACTATCTTACCTTTTAACGTCATATGAACAACTTAGCCTAAAATACACACACTCTTTCACCCAATACACTAGCCAAGCTTCCCAAATCACATTCCAGCCATTTTCAAACTACATATCTTCTCCTAGCTACCTTCTACCAAGAATTCATAGAAAGTTCCTTATTACCTACAATAACCAGCCAGATAAAAAAAATCTTACTTCTACTCCAAACCCTCTGACACCAAAATTAGACTACTTCTCTCTCTCATAGCACGTGACATTCATCCCAACCCTGACCCAAACAATACTCCTGCTATAAATCTCCTACTCTCTCCACCCTCCTGCTCTACCTTCCCATCCAGACCCCCAAACTCTCTCTCTATAGCTCACCTAAACATCTGCAGTATTAATAATAAAATTGCCCAGCTCCATGCTCTGCTTAATATCCACTCATTTGACATCCTTTGCCTAACTGAAACTTGGCTAAAACCAACAATCCAAGACAGTGAAATTACTCCCCCAGGTTACAACATTTTAAGAGTAGACCGTAAATACAAAAAAGGCAGTGGTATAGCAATTCTGTATAAAACAGGCATGCAAATTACTGTTATCCATGAACAACCTCCCTCTGTTAGCAACTCTGAAATCCTTATCACTAAACTACACCTTAATACCCACAAATCCATTAATATTATTTGCACCTACCTTCCTCCTGGAAATAATATTAACACACTAGAAGAAATTCTTAATTGACTCTCTATTACATACCCACAAGAAACCATACTACTAGGTGATGTCAATAAATACTAGAAAACCTGCTCCTAAGGAGTCCCACCCTCCCTCCTAAATCTCAATGGCTTTTCACAAACCATTAACACCCCAATCCGAACAAACAAATCTAACAATAAAGAAAGCATATTGGATTGGATTCTGGTTAACAGTCACAACCAAAATTACATAGTAGGAACTCTACCTGACAACTTAAGTGACCATGCCCTCACCTATTTAATAAGACAAAAAAGCCCTAATCCTCACCTTACTAAATATAAACAAATCAGAACAAATATAAACTTCAACCCTGAATCCTTCCTTGCTGAATTACAAACTACAAATTGGTCTCCTCTTAAACTTCTGCGGCTAGATGATGCTGTTGCATACTTCAACTCAAAATTCCTATCTATACTAGACTCTCATGCCCCTTTAAGAACTGTCAGAATTCGCTCAAAACAAGCCCCTTGGCTCTCAAAAGACAGACGGCATAAAATAATTATGAAAAATAAGCTTTGGACCAAATACCATAGCACCAAAGATCCCAGCGACCATCTTAAATTTAGACAAATAAGAAACATTACAAAAAAAGCCATACTTCTAGACAAAAGAAATTACTTCTGCCACCTACAACAAACTAACCAGCTAAACCCACAAAAGATTTGGGCAGGGATTAATAGACTCTTAAAACCTGGCCACTCCGACACCCCACATCCCTTAAACTCTTCCCATAACAACCCAAAACAAACAGCTGATACCTTTAATACATTCTTCACTGAAACTGTCCAGTCACTATCTAAACAACTATCCCCTGATATAGCTTCTCAGCCCACCTCCCCTCCCACTTCTATTCCCCAAATACAACTTCAACCTGTACCCACATCCCTTATCTGCTCTCTTCTTCACAAACATAAACCCTCCTCCCCATCTGCTGACCTTCTACCCCCCCCCCCAATATCTACAAATTGCTGCCAAACCATTGGCCTATCCTATTTCCATTCTGATTAACAGAACCATTATCGAAGGCTACATTCCCTCAATCTGGAAAACCTCACATATTATTCCCCTACATAAAGGTGGTGACTCACAATAGAGCTTTCTAACTACCGACCCATAGCCCTTCTCTCCCCCATTGCTAAAATAATGGAAAAATGTATCTAAAAACAGCTTCCTAAACACCTGTTAAATAACAACCTCCTGTCCATCTGTCAGCATGGTTTCAGACCCTTCCATAGCACCACTTCTGCCCTCCTTTCCTTCACTGACTGCATCAACAAAAATCGGAACAATAATATCCTCACCTCTGCTCTCTTCATTGACCTATCTAAAGCCTTCGATATGGTCAATCACCAGATTCTAATAAAGTTACTGAAAACATTAGCCTTAGACTCTAGTGTCATAAATTGGTTCTACTCCTACCTTCAAAATAGACAACAGGCAGTACTCTGGCATAATAACTTATCCAACCACCCCCCCATGTTCCTAGGAGTTCCCCAAGGCTCTATTCTTGACCCCCTTCTGTTTTCTATTTTTATTAATGATCTGCAAACTAGTATTCCCTTAGCTACCTGTATACAATATATTGATGATTCTACTCTGATCTGTTCTGCCTCATCTGCCTCTGAACTACACCCTATCACCCAGCAGACTTTTCTAACCACAGAAATTTGGTTCCTTAAACGATGTCTAATCTTAAACCCTATAAAAAACAAATGTTACTTTTCTTCCCCACCCGCAAGTCCCCTCCTCTCAACTTCTCAGTCCTCTCTAATAATGGCACCAGTATATCTCCAGACCCCTCCACTAGGCTCCTGGGAGTTGAAACAGATAACAACCTATGCTTTGATTCTCACATAAATTCCGCTATAAAACAAGTCAACAGAAAACTAGGCTCACTTTATAGAATCAAACCATTCCTTACTCCACTGGCCAGAACCTCCATTACCCACTCCCATCTGGTTTCAACCCTCCTTTATGTCTCACCTATTTATACTAACCTCTCCAAATCTAACCTCAAGAAACTGTCTAATGCCTATAATAGTATCGCCAGATTTTCCTCTGGTTCTACTTTCAGAACTCACCATTGCAAAAACTTAAAGGAATTAGGATGGCTAGAATTTCAAAATCTGATCTTGTTTCATCAACTCTCCTTAGCCCAAAAAATTCTGTACAAGCCCACTAATACCCCTATACTCACTTCCCTTATACCTCCTTACTGCAACCTCAAAAGCCTACGTTCTTCTAACAAACTTCTCATAGCAACTTGTAAAGACAACAACTTGGCAGGTAACTCCTTGTTCTCTAACACTATTGGAAAATCCTGGAACTCTCTTCCTGACAATCTCATTTCCATCTCCTCACTGCTTTAATTCCCAGCTCAAAACTTTCCATAGAACCCGCTGACTCTGCCCCTGCATAAACCCTGGCTAACATTTCCATCTAGTTCTAGTACTTCCACCTTTTCTGCCTACTCATTTTTAATCCACAAGTAAATTGATTGTTAGTAAGTATGTTAATGTCCTAACTTATGCACCTGACAGAACTTGATACTTTAAATGCTCATTAACTAAAGTGTTACTCTCTGTAATTTCTGTTTATCAATGAAAGTATTTTTGGAGCTTTTCTCCCCAGGCCTCCACTGAAAATGGACTCAGTATCCAGTTGGACCAGCCCAGTCAACAAATGTAAAATAAAAAAATAGTGTATCACATTCTTCTATAAAATTGCTATCCCTGGATATCATTTGGGCGGCACGTACAAATTGTCCCTTTATAACGGATCTTTTTTGTTTTAATGTGTGGCAGCTTGAAAAATGTAAAAAGGTATTTGAATATGTAACTTTTCTGTAAATTGTCGAAAAATACATTTTCTTTTCCTTATCTTTACTCAATGTCATGTCCAGGTATGCTATGCAATCCTTGTTAAACTCAAATGTGAATTTTAGAAAAGTTGTTGTATTTAGATACTCTACTGTTTTGCTGTACTTTCATCACCTTTTAATATAATTAGGATATCATCTAAGAATCTAGTGTAAAAATGTATTCTGTCCTTACACCACACATTGTTTTTAATAAATTCATTTTCCCAAAAAGCCATGACTAAATTTGAGAAACTGCCCCCACACGGTGACCCTTTTGCTACACCAATGCGTTGCAAGTATCTCTCTTTGTTGAACATAATGTAGTTGTTTGATAGAATTATGTCAAGTAACTCTTCTACCATTGAAACTTCATTTAAGGGGGCACCCTTGTGTCTTAATGTACTTGTCACCCATTCTATTCCCTCTATGTGGGGTATTTATGTATATCAGTCTTTTACATCTATTGTTAAAAAGTTGCAGTTTTTGTAGTAATCTAACCTATTGATGTTTCCAAAACATGTCCACGAATCTTTGCAAATTTTAGATTATTGTTTAATGTACTTTTTAAGTATGCTGTCTACATACTTAGTGCATGCATAAGTAGGTGATCCTCTAGCATCTACTAAAGGCCACATTAGGGAGTTTTCAGTACATTTATGTATTTTGGGTATGCCAAATAGAATAGGTGTTTTAGGTGCGGGTATTATAAGTAGTTCAAAATTTGGTTGTCGATCCTATGGTCTATAAACATGTCATTAAGGTAAGACCTAATTCTCCCATATGCTACGTTGACCTCATTTTGGGAAACAGATCTGTAAGTTTCACAGTCCAGCATCTCTTTCATTTTATTTATTTTTATTTTATTTATTTTACATTTGTTGACTGGGCTAGTCTAACTGGATATATGTCCATTTTCAGTAGAGGCCCGGGGAGATAAGTTCTGAGGAAACAAACAAAATCACATATACAAAAATTAATGTATACAATGAACATTGCAGGTGCAGTACAGAGAATAATCAAAGAGGTCATTCGTTCATAACAGTGCAAAATATACCGATACAATTAGTACAATACAAAATGTAGTTGCAATACATCATAAAGAAAAAGATGGCAGCTGAATTATACAATATGTTAGTATACAAGTAGTCATAAAGAAAAAGTAAGAGCTGAAATTATACAATATATTAGTCAAAGTAGTCTCCTTAATGAGATTCTGAAGATGTAAGTAACAGTATAGAAGGACAAGGTAAGTTGTTATTAAAAAAAGGAACTTGATTACTGAGAAGAAGAGGATAGGTTGAACCAAGTAAGAAGAGCTAGTTGATCAGTCAGGTTTAGTACAGGGGCACAAACAGTGTGTTCTGAGGAAAAGTTGCAATTTGGTTTTAAAGAGTGATATAGAGGGAAGAGAGGAAAGTTCATTAGGAAGAAGGTTCCAGGATTTTCCAACAGTATTAGAGAAAAGAGAGTCCCCAGCCCTGTTGTTTGATTTACAAATATTTACAAGAAGTTTATGTGATGATCGTAAAGTCTTTAGATTGTTGTAGGGGGTAATGAGGGTAGATAGTATAGGGGTATTGGTAGGTTGGTTAAGGGTTTTATGGGCAATGGTCAGTTGGTGGAATTTAAGCTGATTTTGTAATTCAAGCCATCCTAGCTGCTTTAGATTAAAACAGTGGTGGGTTCTGAAAGGGTTACCTGTAGCAAATCTGGCTATGTTATTGTAGGAGTTTTCCATTTTATTAAGGTTGTTTTTAGAGAGATTAGTATATATGGGTGAGGCATAGAGTAGAGTAGAAGTTAGATGGGTGTGAGCAATAGTTATTCTAGCTGCAGGATAGAGGAAGGGTTTGTTCCTGTAGAGAGGGCCTAGTTTTCTATTAACAGATTTTAGAGTATTGTTAATATGGGTGTTGAAGTTAAGGTTGTTATCTATGGTGATACCTAGTAGTTTGGTAGTTGGATTTGGGGATATGAGAGTACCATTATTGGATGTTACTGTGAAGTCTATTGGGGTGGGGGACTTACAAGTAGGAGTAAAAAGAGGAGTTTAGTTTTATGGGGTTCAAAAGGATACAGCGGTGTGTAAACCATTGTTCAACTGTGTTAAACACATTTTGAGTAAGGGAGTGAAGTTCAGATATAGATGTGGCTGAGCATATAAGTGTGGAATTATCTGCATATTGTATGCATGTAGCTTGGGCGATTGCTAAGTGAAGGTTGTTGATAAATATAGAAAACAGGAGAGGTCCTAATATGGATCCTTGAGGAACACCAATGTTAATGGGCAGATGAGTAGATAGAATGTTATGCCAAAGTACAGCCTGTTGTCTGTTATCTAAGTAGGTCTAGAACCATTTTATAGCTAGTGCATCTAGTGACAGGGATTTGAGGATATTTGTAAGTATCTGGTGATTTACCATATCAAATGCCTTAGACAGATCAATAAACAGTGCAGAGGAAAGCATATTGAGTTTATGTTTTTTGTTAATACAGTCAGTAAAGGAAAGGAGGGCAGTAGTAGTGCTGTGGGAAGGTCTGAAACCATGATGAGAGTTTGAAAGTAAGTTATTTTGGATTAGGTGGTCTAGCAATTGTCTGTGGATGCATTTTTCCATGATCTTTGCTAAGGGACAAAGTAGGGCTATGGGACGGTAATTGGAGAGTTCAGTAGAGTTCCCACCCTTGTGAAGGGGGATAATATAGGATACTTTCCAGATTTTAGGGATGTGTCCTTCACTGATGGTTCTATTGATGAGAATGGAAATGGGATAGGTGATGGATTTGGCTGCCTTTTGTAGATATTCAGTGGGTAGTTGGTCTGCTGAAGGAGTGCACGGTTTCAGTTTTTGGATAAGGGTAAGAATATATGTTGTTGGGACTGGTTGGAGGAGAAATGGAGGGGATGGGTTAGAGTTAGATTTGGATATAGTTAAGTTCTGAGTAGATAACTGACTGGCAATAGTTTGAATGGCCTCAGTGAAAAAAGGTATTAAAGGCATTAGCAGTCTGCTTGGGATTCTCCTGGTCTGTGCCTTGTGGGTTTGGTGTGATGGATTGACCTGGGTGTAATAATTGATTAATACTCACCCAGAAATTTTGTGGTTTATTATGGTGAGTCTGCTGGAATTGTAGGTAGTAGCTTCTTTTGTCAGACAGTATAGCTTTTTTAGTTTAATTTCTCAGCTGTCTGAAGTTTTGTTGGTCTACTGGGTTTTTAAGTTAAATGAGATTTATTCCAGTATTTATTTCTGAGATGGATTTTTTGCCTGGTTTCTTTTGAAAGCCATGGGGCAGATTTAGTTCTCATTCTAATAGAGCGGGTTGGTGCATGGTGGTCTAGTATGGCTAGGAAGTTAGAATTAAAGTAATTAACAGCTTCCTCCAGTGTGAGGTATTTTAAGGAAGACCAGTTACATGCTCTTAGTTCTCTCTGGAAGAGATTGGGGTTAAAGTTGTTCTTGGTTCTAATTGTCCTAGATATGGCTGGATTAGGTAGATTGGATTTAAGCCTGATGATGTAGGTTAGTGAGTGGTCACTTACATCATCAGGGAGGGTTCCAGCTTCATATGTCTAGGGATGATTATTTATGAGAATCCAGTCTAAGGTACTTTCTTTATTATTAGACTTGTTTATCCTGGTAGGGGAGGTAATGGTTTGAGAAAAAACAAAAAGGTTAATATGGCTGGTAGGGTGGCTACTGCTACAACACTTCCAATCAATGTTAAAATCACCTAGGATTATGGTTTCTTGGGGTAAATTTTGGGATAACCAATAAAGGATATTGTTTATGGTGGCAATGTTATTACCAGGAGGAGGATAAATACAGATAATATAGGTGGATTTGAATGTGTTAAGTTGAAGCTTAGTAATAAGAATTTCAGTGTTGGAGTCTTTAGGTGGTTTATATTCGTAGGTAGTAATCTGTAACCCAGATTTAAATAGGATAGCTACACCACCACCCTTTTTGGTTGCATGGTCAAGTCGCAAAATATTATAACTGGGTGGGATGACTTCATTGTCTTTAGTTACACGTTTTAACCAAGTTTCTGTTAAACAAAGAATGTCAAAGGAGTAGACTTCCAAGAGAGCATGGAGTTGTGCAACTTTGTTATTAATGCTACTTATGTTCAGGTGAGCTAATAAGAGTGAGTTAGGTGGTTTGGTAAGGGAATGGATAGTAGAGGGGTTGGGGTTGAGGAGTTGAGTGGTAGTAGCAGTTGTTGGGCCTGAGTTTGGGTGAATGTCTCCATCTTTTAAATGAAAAGAGTAGTGTTTGAAGTCTAGGATTTAGGAATTTACTATATAGAGGTAGAGATTTTCTGGGACTGGGAGAGTCATATCTAATGTGGGCTATCCTATGGTATTTTGCAAGTAGATAGCTGGGTGTAGATGTTATGTTAACATGGTTAGTGAAAATAGGTAGAGAAGGAGAGGTAGATAGCTTATTGAGGTAGATAAGGTGTGGATATAATGGGTGTTCATAGGAGGTTAGCAGGTAAGCTAAAGTTAGAGGTGGTAGAAGTGTAAGTATGAGTAACCTCTGTAAGAGGGCTGGGGTGGGTAGCTTATACATCTGGAAGGGTAAGTTGTTAGGTTGCTGTTATAGGCTCAGAGGTATACTAGGTGTGGAAAGGAATAGGTGGAGGGTGTGGTGGGAGAGATAGGGAGTGGTAATTGAAAGGAGGGAATTGGAGTTAAGTGGCCAGTGGTGAAGGGTTTGTGATTGGTGGAAGAGGGAAGGGGGTGTGGTTAGATGGTATAAGAGTAGGACCCCTGGGGGTGTGTGGAATTCGGGGGTAGAGTAGGGGAGCGGAGTGAGCCCGCAGGGCGAATGTAGCAGGTAGAGACAAGTGAAGGAGAAGCTAGAGAAGAAGCTATCAACAATGCTAGTAATTGAAGGAAAGTTAGGCAAATCAGGAGTGGGAAAGATCAGGGATAAAACAGAAGTCTATGAGGAAAAAAAACAGGTGGGTGTAGACAGTTGAAGTAAAGAGTAAGTGAGAAAATAAGAGCAGGTCTAGGACTTAAGAGATGTAGTGTAATTATAGAAAAAATACAGTGGGATAAGCAGGAGATAAAGGATGGGATAAGGGTGCCACCTAGTGGGCTGATCTAGTATTGCAGGTAAGTATGTAAGGGAACTAGCTGGTTTAGAACTAGGGAAGGAGTGATAGCTAGTAAAGGGTTGTTATTATAAAGTAGAAGAGGTTTCTTGGATACAGGGTAGATAGGAGAGGGCGTAAAGCCTGCTGGCTGTTCAGGCTCATAGCATACTTTAGAACCTCTGAAGCAATAGTAGACGGTAGTCAGCTTTACAAGCAGGACTTAGACAACCACATACTTTCTTGCTTCCTTGAGAGAGGGTGCAGGGAAAATAAGGCTGTTAGATGAGACCGCAGGTATTTTGATAGGGTCCTTTGTCACCAGGTAGGTAGGTTCTTAGAGACTATATCAGGAACAGCGCAATGGGGAGCAGGGTACTTTAGGGAGAAAGAGAGACAAACGTGGAGGAGAGAAAAAAGAGTTTGCACATAACAATTTGTTATGGCAATTAAACAAACAAAAAAAGCTTTACATGAAGACACAATTAATAAAGTAGCTTACATTCATGCCATTATTTTTGAAAGAAGCTATTTGAATCACTTTTAAGCTAGTAGTACTGTGACATTGACATTATAAAGTAGTTTAAACTAACATTTAGAGGAACTCTGAACCAGGTTTGCTGAAATTGGGAGCAAGCAAAAGCAAAAACATAAGTTTCTAATATCCAAATATAAACTATACCAGCAAAAATAAAAAATAACTGGAAAGCTACCTTAGAGAGAAATTACTGTACTACTCTATGCAGGGACAGTTAGTTTACAGTGTGGAATACAACATTGAAAAAATAATAATACTATCACTTACTAGAGATGCTACACCTGGAGGGCTTTCAGTTGCAATTAGAGCAAATATGGCATCCAGGCTTTTAAAACCTTTGGTGTGTTGTACCTGAGCAATCACTTGGGGGGGTGGGGGAAGGGAGGGGAACCTTCAATTGGAATTTAAAGTAGCAGGGGAGAATCCAAGGGACTCTGCTAAACCTAGCTAATTATCAAGGACAGCCAAGGAAATAAGGTAAACATACAGGCACCCTTGTTCAAGGACCAGAACGTTTCTCCAAGAAAAACTATGTGTAGGAATACACCACAAGTGGAAATTGTATGCTGCTTACTAGCCTGCAATGGCAGATTTTATTCTCTTTTATATTTGTATTGCCCTTTGCTCATTGTTTTCTGCACACAATGTAGCTAAAGATAAAAGCAGCTGAAGACTTTGCACCTCTGTTTGGTGTTTAGTGAAGAACAAGTATTGAGGAGGAGGGACTGAAGGCTATGACTATTGAGAGGGGATACATACCTTCACATATAACAAATTATCAACAGTGAAATGGAATGAAAGGGGTGGGGGTGGGCTAAGAGGAAGAAAGTTTGCAGCTATTGCCCCTGGGGTATGCACTCTAGCTGACTGTAATAGATTTTAACAAGGCCTAACAATAGTTACAAAAGCTGGTACCTACACTACACAAACGGCAACAACAAGGTTCCTGGAGTTAAACCAGGGACTGCAGTCTATTTTTGGGTGATTGCTGGTTCGAGTTTTCTTTGCTTTTAGCTAGAGTGAGAGAATTCCTTGCTCACACAAGTGTGGGGGGGGGGGGCAAAGCGATCAGGTCCTCAGTGGCTACTACACAAGTGGCAGCAACAAGGTTCCTGGAGTTAAACCAGGGGCGACAGTCTATTTTTGGATGATTGCTGGTTAGAGTTTTCTTTGCTTTTAGCTGTAGTGAGAGGATTCCTTGCTCACACAAGTGGGGGGGGGGGCAAAGCGATCATGTCCTCAGTGGCTTAGAGATGCAACACCTGGAGGGCTTTCAGCTTGTAGTGATCAATGTCCATTATTACAGTTTTCCCACCTTTGTCGGGCTTCAGCACCCTAACGGGGAGCTGCTGTAAATCTCTTAAATATGCTTGTTCGTCTGCACTAATGTTAACATTTTTAGTAGGCTTTTTTCTATTAGTCTCTACACAATTCCAAAAATCAAGTTCACATACTTTGTCAAAAACACTTAAAAGTGGGTGTAATGGTGGATTAAATGTGCTTGATACAGATAAATCATGAACATTCCTTGGCACATTTCCTAACATTACAGCTAGGTTCAATTTACGAATAAAACATTTCAATTCAATAAATACTTTTCCAATGTCAGCGTGAGCAGCAGGCACAAATGTATACCCCTTTGCTAAAATGTCAGCTATATCATGGTCAAAGCTAAAGGATGAGTAGTTGTAAACCTTAAAGTATTTTTCTTTGTTATATACCAATTTATAGTTTACATTATCAATATTAGCATCAAGGGTTACCTCCTCCGCCTGTTCGCTCATCCCCTGTTGTTGTTTTTGGGTTTCCGGTTGTACTGCAGATTGTGGTTCTTTCCATTGTTGGAAAAATTAGAGTTATTATTATCCTATTCATTTTGTCTTCCATTATGGTCATTTTCATGACTGGTCTAGTTAGGGCTATCCTGTCACTCCGTCTAAGGGTTACCACTGTTCGCGTCTCTCCCTCACTGGTACTGGTGTCCAATGACGTCACTCCATTAGGTGTTGCACTCAGATATATCTCTTCTAATCTGCCGTCTCCAATCAACTCAGGCTTCCGTGTTGTTGGTGGACTCAGATAGGCCAAACCCTGATTGTATACGGCCCTGTCCCTATTCAAGGACTCAAGGAAGGTGTGGTAATTGGTTAAAATGTTTTTTTTAAATGGTTTACACATAAATATGTTGCCATAATGACTGTTCCTTTAATTAACATGTGGGACATATACTAATTGAAACAATTCCCTTATTGGGTAACTTACAATGTATTACCATGTATACGTATTTAAACCGTTTTTTTATTAATTGTTTTATCTGAAGAAGTTTTGTCAGTTGACAAGATGAAAAGCGCTTAATAAACATTTATATTGCTTCATATCTTGGTCTCGGAGTTTTCTGGAGTGGTATCTCTGTGGTACATATATACAAACACACACACAAACATATATGTATGTAAAGACATGTTCATAGGTTCATAGGTAGGTACTAGGCTATTGGCCCTAGGGCCTATATAAGCCTAGCCAAAAGGTACCCTGGCTTTCGCCTGCCAAGAAAATTATTTTCCTGTGCCACTGTCGAACAGAGCCACAGAAGTGATCCCCGGGATGAATTTCCTATCTCCCATCCAATCATCAAGATTTTTCTTGAAGAGTGCTAATGAGGAGCTTTGTGTGATATAGATAGGTAGTTTGTTCCAGAGTATGGGAAGTCTCTGGGACAGGAATCTATCCCTTCAGCATGTTCTGTTTATTGTGGTGATAAGGTTTAAGTCCCAAGAGCATGTAGATCAGAGGGATTGGGATTTCTTTAAGTGGACCATGTCCAAAAGCTCTGGGTTTGACATAGCTTTGTGTGTTAGGCAGAGATCACCTCTGAGTAGGCGATATGCGATGGAGTAAAGCTGCAGTTTTTTTTTAGACAGTCTGTATAGGGCATCTGTTTGAGGCCAGTAATCCTCTTTGTGAGGTATTTTTGCAGCCTTTCCAGTTGTTGTAGATGTCTTGTGAGGTACATACCAAATGGGGCGTTGTACTCTACAATGGGTCTAATGAGTGATGAGTAGAGGGGAGCAATGACCTCTTTTTTCCTGGATGCGAAACCTTTTGTGATGAGGTGTGCTATGTAGAAGGATTTCCTGACTACTGTGGCAGTATGATTATCAAAGGAGAGACTACTGTCCACCTGTGTCCCAAGGTCTCTTATCACAGTTTCTGTGTTAAGTACACTACTGCCTATATGGTAGTTCATAGGTTCATACATAGGTATTAGGCTATCGGCCCAAGGGCCTAAGTAAGCCTAGCCAAAAAAGTTCCCTGGCTTACGCCAACCCAAGAAAGTTAATTTCCTGTGCCCCTGTTAAGCAGAGCCACAGAAGTGATCCCTGGAGTGTATTTCCTGTTTCCCTTCCACTCATCAAGATTTTTCTTGATGAGTGTTAATGAGGAACTTTGATTGATAATAGATGGTTAGCTTGTTCCAGAGTATGGGAAGTCTCTGGGACAGGAATCTATCCCTCCAGCAAGTCCTGTTTATTGTGGTGATAAGGTTTAGGTCCCAAGAGCGTGTAGCTCGGAGGGATTGGGATTTCTTTAGGTGTAGCATGTCCAACAGCTCTAGGTTTGACATAGCGTTATATGTTAGGCAGAGATCACCTCATAGTAGGCGATATGCTACAGATTAAAGCTGGAGTTTTTTGAAATAATCAGTGTAGGGCATCTGTTTGAGGTCAGTAATTCTCTTTGTGAGGTACTTCTGTGGCCTTTCCAGCTGCTGCAGATGTGTTGTGAGGTACATTCCAGAAGGGGCATTGTACTCTATAATGAGTCTAATGAGTGTCGGGTAGAGGGGATCAATGACCTTGTTTTTCCGAGATGAGAACCCTTTTGTGATGAGGTGTGCTATGTAGAAGGATTTCCTGACTACTGTGGCAATGTGATTATCAAAGGAGAGACTACTGTCCACCTGGGTCCCAAGGTCTCTTATCACACATTCAGTGTTAAGAAGACTCCCGCCTATGTGATAGTTCATGGGTACAGAGTTTTTACCAAAGGGGATAACAATGCACTTTTTGGCATTGAGCTGGAGGAAGTGGCTCTGACACCAGGCATCTGTCTCAGTGAGGCCCTTCTGTAGGATGTCCACATCATTTGGGGACTTGACTATAGCTCCTAGTTTGCAGTCATCTGCAAACTTCATTAGCTAGATTCTGTCTGTGTTAGCCTGTACTTCAGAGAAGTAGATACCAAACAGGAGACGTCCCAGGACTGAACCCTGTGGTACTCCACTTATCACTGGTTTGAAGTCAGATTTGGAGACTGCAAATATTGCAGTGTGGTTTCTGTTAGTGAGCCAGTGAGAAACCCATCTTGTGACATAGGGATTTATACCTAGTTTAGTGAGTTTAGCTATAATTCCAGAATGGGGGATGGTGTTGAAAGCCTTGGCGAGGTCAAGATAGGTTTTGTGAACACCATTAGCCTCATCTACGGCTTTTGTGACTGCCTCAAAGAAGTCGACCAGGTCCAGGAGGCAAGATCTGCCTTTCACAAACCTGAACTGGGTAGGGTCCAGAGTTTGGAGGTTATTAATGTCTTTGTTTATGAATTCCATGATGATACATTCCATGGCCTTACAGATGAGGCTTGTCAGGCTAATAAGGTGATAATTCCCAGGATCAGTGGTGGGTCCCCATTTGTGGAGTGGGATAACTGTTGCTGTGCACCATTCAGTGGGCACAAAGCCTGATATGAGGCTATGATTGAAGATGGTGCTTAGGTGGGGAGCCAGTTCATTCGGACGTTCATGTAAAATGCAGCCTGGGATATTGTCCGGTTCCATGGATGCTGTGTTTTTGGCTTTAGAGAGTGCTGCTTTTACCTGTGACGTTGTGATTACAGGGATTCTGCATTCTTCCTGTATAGATATGGGCCCTTTAGGGGGTGAGAGGGGGGTAAAGTTAGCACTGAACCTGTCTGGCAGGATGTTGGCAATATCAGTTGGTTCTGTAATTTTTGTGCCATTGTGCTGTAACTCAGAGCAGATCTGGGTGTTGCCATTGAGATTCTTGACATAGCTATAGAATGCTTTGTGGTTGTCCTTAGAATCAGTGGCAATCTTGTTTTCATAGCTAGCTTTGGAAGAGGGATCTCAGCTTCTTGCTGAGGCTGACCAGGGAGCTCCTCCACTAATGGGATTTTACTCTCTTTTGCAACAATATCTTCCTTCTGTTGTACAGTTTGTTTATGGCAGGGGACCACCAGATTGGCTTCCTTTTTTTTGGAGGATAGAATTTTGGTTCTGTTTGGCATAGCACGATCCATGCACTCGTGTAAGTGCTTATAGACTGCATTTGTGTAGGATTCAGCAGTTGTAACTGTATTGTCCATATGCATGGGTGTCATGAAGTTCACCACTTCTGTCTTAAGAAGCATGAAGTTGGCTTTGGAGAAATTTTTTACCATGGTTTCCTTAATGGGGGATGGGAGCAGGATGTGGATATTTAGAGTGATTAGCTTATGGTCGGATCTGACCAAAGAGGAGTTGACTTCAGGTGTGGAACACCGGTCACTCATGTTGGTAATGACTAGGTCTAGGATATTGTTGCCCCTGGTGGGGGTGTAGATAAGTTGATTCAGGGCATTGGAATTTATGAATTCCAGAAAGTGCTGAGCAAAGGACTTAGTACATGAGTAGTTTTCCTAGTTAATGGTGGGGTAGTTGAAATCGCCCAATATTAGGGTGTTTGCTTGAACCCTAATATTTTTCAGTATATCAAGAAAAGAGGAGTGGGAATCCAGGGGCATGGTGGGGGATCTGTAGCAAGCTACAATTTGGATTGCAGTTTTTCCCAGAGTTACTTGTACTTGGATAACCTCGCCTGCATTATGCTGAACAACTAGCCTGGTGGTGTGGATATCTTTAATGAATATGGACCCACCTCTGCCTTTGGTGTTCCAGTCCAGGTTAGATGGCCGAAAAGTGTGGTATGAGTTATAGCCTGGTAATGCAAGGGTGCTCTCTGGAGCTTTGAACCAGGTCTCAGTCACTGCACAGACATCGATGTTCTCCATTTGAAGGAGTGCCTCGAGTGAGTGCATTTTGAGATTTAGACTTCTAGCATTGAGTAGCATTACCCTCAGTTTTTGCTTGCTTGTTCCTGTTATGGTGGTGAATTTGTCATTTGAACCTTGCCTAAAAAAGGCACTATAGGGGTGGCAAGAGCCTTTGCCAGTATCCGGAATCCCAGGGGTGACAGGTGCAGGCCATCTCTGGCAGAGCATCATGGTCTGTCGACCATGTCATCCCAGGCAGACAGATACTGGATCCCCTTAGAATGACACCAGAAGCTTAGCCAATTGTTGAAGGCAATAATTTTGTCCTTGTACTGCAGTATCATTCTGGGCAATGGCAGGATGCTACTCAGGGCTAGGGTCATACCTGCTTGGGCTACAAGATTGGAGAAATCTTCCATGTCTCTTTTCATGTTCTCCAGGGAGGTATATCTCAGGTCATTCACACCAACATGGACAATCACAGAGTCATATTTGTACTTGTTGTGGAGTAACCTGAGTGTGTGGGTTATGTGGTGGATTCTGGCACCCGACAGGCAGCTGACATTGGCCTTCTCCTTGTTTAGCCTGGTGAGTGGGACATCAGTGTGCCTAACTATAGAGTCACCTATGACTAGTGTGTTGGGTATGTTGTTTTGCCTTATGGGCTGTGGTTGAGTGGCACACTGAGTCTGTGGGCTATGTGTCATTTGGGTTGTGTTGGTGCTGGGAGGTTGCTTGCATTTCTGCTTTGGAGGTCTCTGTTGCTTGAGCAGATTATTATTGAGAGCCTCCATGAATGTTTTTGTGTTTCTATGTATAGATTTTGGTGGGACTATGTGATGAGTGTGGTGTGGTGCAAGTGTTTACCTTCTCCACTTGACTCCTTCTCCTCTTGACTGTAAAGTTCAGTCTTGGTTCATGGGTACAGAATTTTTAACAAAAGGGATGACAATGCACTTTTTGGCATTGAGCTTGAAGCCATGGCTTTGACACCAGGCATCTGTCTCAGTGAGGCCCTTTTGTAAGATGTCCACATCTTTTGGAGTTTTGATTATGGCTCCTAGTTTGCAGTCATCTGCCATCTTCATTAGTCAAAGACCTTCTGTGTTAGCCTGTACTTCAGAGAAGTAGATACCAAACAAGAGAGGATGCAGGACTGAACCCTGTGGTACTCCACTTGTCACTGGTCTGAAGTTGGATTTAGCGTCTGCTACTTTGACAGTGTGGGTTCTGTCAGTGAGCCAGTTGGCAACCCATCTTGTGACATAAGGATTTATACCTAGTTTCATGAGTTTATCTATAATTCCAGAGTGGGGTATGGCGTTGAAAGCCTTGGCGAGATCTCGCTTGGCTGCTGAACCACCTTACCCTCATCTTCGGCTTTGGTGAGCACTTCAAAGAAGTCTATCAGGTTTAAGAGACATGTTCTGCCTTTTACAAATCTGAACTGGGTGGGGTCCTTAGTTTGGAGATTACCAATGTCATTGTTTATAAGTTCCATGATGTTACATTCCATAGCCTTGCAGACCACGCTCGTCAGGCTAATGGGGTAGTAGTTTCCAGGGTCCTGGGTGGCTCCCCCTTTGTGGAGTGAGATAACTGTCATTGTGTGCCATTCAGTGGGCACATAGCCTGAGGTGAGGCTATGACTGAACATGGTACTTAGGTGGGGTGCCAGTTCATTCTGTAGTTCATGTAGAATACAGCCTGGGATGTTGTCAGGTCCCATGGATGCTGTGTCTTTGGTTTTGGAGAGTGTGTTTTTTATCTGTGCAGCCGTGATTACAGGAACTTTGCATTCTTTCAGTATAGAGATGGGCCCTTTAGGGGATGAGAGGTGGGTAAAGTTAGCACTGAACCTATCTGCCAGGATGTTGGCAATATCAGTTGGTTCTGTATATTAGTGCTATTGTGCTGTAACTCAGAGCAGCTTTGAGTGTTGCCATTGAGATTCTTGACATAGCTATAGAATGTTTTGTGGTTGTCTTTAGGGTCAGTGGCAATTTTGGTTTTGTTACTAGCTTTGGAGGATTTTATGAGGGATCTCAGCTTCTTACTGAGGCTGACCAGGGAGTTCCTCCAATCATGGGATTTTACTCTTTTTTGCAACAGTTTCTTTCTTCTGTTGTAGAGTTGGTTTATGGCAGGGGACCACCAGATTGGCTTCCTATTTTTGGAGGATAGCATCTTGGTTCTGTTAGGGATTGCACGATCCATGCACTCATGTAAGTGCTTATAAAATGCATTTGTGTAGGATTCAACAGTCATATCTCTATTGTCCATCAGCATGGGTGTCATGAAGTTTGCCACTTCTGTCTTAAGAAGCGTGATGTTGGCTTTGGAGAAATTTTTTATGATGGTTTCCCTAATGGGGGGTGGGGGAGGGATGTGGATGTCTAGGGTGATTAGCTTGTGGTCAGATCTGACCAACGAGGAATTGACCTCTGGTGTGGAGCACCGGTTGCCCATGTTGGTAATAACCAGGTCTAGGATATTGCTGCCCCTGGTGGGGGTGTGGATAAGTTGATCCAAGTCATTGGAGTTTATGAATTCTAAAAAACGTTGAGCACAAGAGTTGGTACATGAGTAGTTTTCCAAGTTAATGGTGGGGTAGTTGAAATTGCCCATTATTAGGGTGTTAAGTTGTTCCCTAATATTTTCCAGTGTATCAAGAAATGAGGAGTGGGAATCCTGGGGCATGGTGGGGGATCTGTAGCAAGCTACAATTTGGATTGCTGTCTTGCCCAGAGTTAGTTGCACTTGGATAATCTAGGCTGCATTATGCTGAGCAACTAGCTTGGAGGTGTGGATATCCTTAATGAATATGGAAACGCCTTCGCCTTTAGTGTTTCGGACAAGGTTAGGTGGCCAAAAGGTATGGTATGAATTATAGCCTGGTAATGCAGGGGTACTCTCTGGAGCCTTGAACCAGGTCTCTATCACTGCACAGATGTTGATGTTCTCCATTTTAAGGAGTGCCTCGAGTGAGTGCATTTTGAGGTTTAGACTTCTAGCATTGAGTAGCAATACCCTCAGATTCTGCTTGCTTGCACCTGTTACAGTGGTGAATCTATCATTTGAAACTTGCCTAAAAAAGGCACTATAGGGGTGGCTAGAGCCTTAGCCAGTATCCGGAATCCCAGGGGCAACAGGTGCAGGCCATCTCTGGCAAAGCATCGTGGTTTGTCGATCATGTCATCCCAGGCAGACAGATGCTGGGTCCCCTTTGAATGACACCAGAAGCTTAGCCAATTGTTGAAGTCAATCATTTTGTCCTTATGTTGTGGTATCATTCCGGATGAAGGTAGGATGCTACTCAGGGCTAGGGTCATGCCTGTCTGGGCCACATGATTCAAGAGCTCTTCCATGTCTCTTTTCATGTAGTCCAGGGAGGTACATCTCAAGTCATTCATTCCAACATGGACAATGACAAAGTCATATTTGTACTTGTTGTGGAGTGACCCGAGTGCATGCATTATGTGGCAGATCCTGGCATCTGACAGACAGCTGACACTAACTTTCTCCTTGTTTAGCCTGGTATGTGGAACATCAGTGTGCCTGACTATAGAGTCACCTATGACTAGAGTGTTGGGTATGTTGTTATGCATTATGGGCTGTGGTTGAGTGGCACACTGAGTTTGTGGGCTATGTGTCATTTGAGTTGTGTTGGGGGGTGGAGGCTGCTTGTGTTTCTGCTTTGGAGGTCCCTGTTGCTTCGGCAGGTTTTTACTGAGAGCCTTCACAAATGTAGGTGTGTGTTTTGTGTTTCTATGTGTGTGTTATGGTAGTGTAGGTTTTGAGGGACTATGTGATGAGTGTGGTGTGGTGCAAGTGTTTACCTTCTCCTCTTGACTGTCTAGTCCAGTCTTGGGTGAAAAGAGCTTTGCTTCTAGTTTGGCTATATAAGTCCATCTCTCACAGGTTGTAGTGTTGGGTGGTAGGAGGAGAGAATTGTCTGTGTACATGAGGCAATTGCTGCATTGCCCCAAGATGCCCAGATTCATCAGGTAGACAGGAGAAAACACCAGGAGCTGACCCGTAGACATGCCTGGATATGTGCTTATTTGTTAAGTGCTAGAAACTGTTTTCCTCTAGACAAGTGAGGAAAGTTGAGTGCTGTAGTAATTTGTAGCTTAGTTAGTGCTTACATCAAGTTCTGAACAAGTGCTGAGCTCAAAAAAACAGACGAGTGCTGAAACTAAAAAACTGGCTAGTTCTAAGAAACAAAATTAAGATAGAAGGCTTCCCTCCAACACAGAAAGGCTTGGGGGCTCAGAAGCCCATAAACAGTCCTGGACACAGCAAATCTGTATCCAGACTAGACTACCCACAGGAAAGGCAGGAAACAAGCTTAGACTTTTTTTAAAGTGGAAAGAGAGAAAGGAGGAGCAGAAACTAAGTGGATTGGCCTTCTCAGATGTTCTCCCTGTATTAGGTAGAATGAGGTAATAACACTAGACTGGGAGGAGTGTCCCTGATCAAATTTACAGTAGGGCGGGTCAACTGCAAAGCCACCAACTATAAGAACAGCATACAAATATGGAGGGAGGGTGGAAAACAAACTGCAGAAATGTTTCTCACAGCAGAAAAGCAGCAGTGAGCCTTTAAATTAAAGTTTTAAACAGATAAAGGAGCATCTAGAGAAAGCTTTTAACTGCAAACAAGTTATCAGAATCAAACAACCCAAACAGATGCTCACACACAGTGAAACTAGCTAGAAACATATGCAGTAGACAAAGTGCTATAAATATCTCGAAAAAATAAGCAAAAAAAAAACAGGATACTTAATGTTATATATTATAGATCCGAGTTTGCTTAGTGTCCTTCCTTCGATTAGCTCAGTGTGAAATGGCAGAAACATTCACAAACTTAACTTCTATGGTAACAGAAAGTTGAAACTTAAGGCAACTTTAAAAAACATGTCCCCTATATTACTACCACAGTGATGCCTGCTATGTGCGAGGCACCAGCACACATAGCAGTACACACAGGTATTTACAGCTGGCAGTGTGTGCAACATGGACATGTATGTCACATGTTAGTCCCTTGTTGGGACCACATTTTTCCTATCTGTGAAGTATGCAATGGGAATATGGGAAAGTATGGCAGGTATACTTGTGGTGGTGGTCAGGGTTGTTAGATATAGAGGACAGTCTACAGGGGTGGTATGTGACACATGTGGTGAGTAAACACCCTGTATGGTGTGTGTGGCCTGTGATGTGAATGCCCCGTGGACCCCGATATGGGCACAATGGGAACAAGCCTCCCACCCACTGCTGCTCACAACAACAGTCCACGTCCTGAAGGTGCCTGACCTGGAAGCTGAGCAGGAGGAGCATGTCAGCACTATGAATGTATACTGGGTGCCTCAGACTGATGTAGCACATCCCACATGTGCCTGTGGAACCCTGTATGGAACAGACCCTAGACCTGACCTCAGGAGATGGGAACATGTCTTTGTATGCCCCCAGGAGGGGGAACAACATCCCCTGGGTTGTTTCCACCTGATGGTATTACTGGACCAGTACATGAGGTGGCCCCAGGTTGGGATACACATGTGATGTGGCCAAGTATTATGGGCAGATGGGTTTGGAGAGGTGGTTCTGCTGGCCAATAGAACATATACATGTTATTGTGTTACTGTTATAGAACATATGTTGGTAGTAATAGTCTACACAATCCCGGAACATGTCCAACAGCATGCATAGATAACCCCAATAACACAAAATGTCAGATGTGCAGCAATCCCAAAGCAGCCATACCACTGGCATATATGGAACCATAGTGGCCCTGACAATGGCATGCAAGTGAATAGTCTGTAACAGGCCAGCAATGATAGTGTCCACACAGGGGACATGGCTACAATCACATAGTAGAAAGTGTGGTACAATACAATATCTGTCCCACTGGTAGGTAAGCTTTAGCTATACCTAATGTTTTATGTGTACAGTTTGTTGAAGCTGATATGGTGGGAGGGTGACAGAGATATATATTATGAACTGCGGTAACCTTGCTGTATGAGTTGCTCAGACCTGTTTCCATCTTTATGTCTTTCAGCCAAGATGTCACATGTATGGTTGCCCACGTATTCACAAGCAGAGAATGATGTGGTTATATCACACCTGATCCAGCACTACCCAATGCTGTTTTGCAGGGCTGTCCATAAGCAGCAGGAGCGGACTGCCCTGTGGAATGACCTAGTCCTCAGGGTCAATGGTGTAGGACTGCACAACCGCAGTTATGAGCAGGTCCAGCATCATTGCACTGACCTGCTTCATAATGTCCATCAGTGTGCTGCTGCAGTCTGGGGGATCACCTCACCACAGAGGGGAACCATGCCATCCATCCCCCCCTGACATGTGTGAAGGCGCTCCTAGCCAGCCTCATGGCACCTGCCCATCTGGCCAGCAGTCCACCACTGGACACCTTCGTGAAGGTGAGTTGCATCCACACACCAGCCGAGGAGTGTTCAGATAAAGACACAGGGCACATCAGTAGACCTCTGATGTGTATACATCCACATTGGTACAGGTAGAACATGCATATCTGACATGTCATATATATATTGTGTTGCTGCATTGTAGTAATAAACAGCTGTCCAGATGTGGTAGTATCATGGGAATGTACCATTGATGTATTGTAATACTGCACCCACCCTGTAGCACTGCCACAGGTGTGGCCACTGACATTGCATGTCTCGCCCTCTTATGTATGTCCCTCCGGGATACCACCAAGGCCGCAGCCTGTAGCTGGTGAGTATGTTTTATGTAGATGCTTGCCAACGCACCTGGCATGTAATGGCGATGGTATATTCCATGCACACATCTAACACAACTACCTTGAATGCATGCTGTACATGTGCATGTATTGTTGCTGTGAAATGCACGATGTCACAGGGGTGACCATGATGGGGTATTGGAAGGGTATGTCAGACACCTGCATGATAACTAACATCCTGTCATTGTGGAATGTGTCCACAAGGAGTAACATACTGATGGTAGACATGGCCTGCAGTAAGGACATGTTTGGAACAACACCCATATACAGTGCAACAACAGTGTATATACCTGTAGGACAATGGCAACTGCTGCAGAGATACACTATGGCATAAGACATTACAGTAGTCCACATTATCAGCTGGGTCTAGGCTGCAACATGTTGTGTTCAGTGTATGGGACACTGCAAAGTGGCACATGTGTAGGGCTTACTTGTCATGCATCTGCATAAAGGCTGAAGAAGGGGGGGCTTCAGCATGACTAGGAATGGCTCTATCTGCACATAGTCAGGTTCAGGATCTGTGGCAGCCGTAACCCTACCCACACAGCAATAGTGATGGCAGTGTGTGAACGTCATGAGATGTGCACATGAGTAGACCTTGCAATTATGCAGAATAGGGGGACATGTGTAGGGCAGACTGAACATACACTGGCAAATGCAGATGGCCCACTCTGGTATATCCCTGCCAGGAGTAGTGACTGCTGTAGTACACACAACAAGAGGTGCGATAAACTGTCATGATAAGGGTGTGCACACATATGCCCACACAGTCTGTATGCATTGCCGTCAGCAGCCGCACACCTAACACAATCTGTAGACACTGCATGTGAAAGTACAGGGCATATGTCACATATCGGGCTTGTGTACTGCTAAGATATGCATTGATGTGGTCCCATGGCAGATCAAGGATGTGTGTGTCAAATCAGTAAAGGTGTGTACACCCCCCATAGCCATGAAATGCTCTGATGTTTGTCAGTGTACTGGATTGGTCATACATGGTCTGTTGATGGTGGAATCTGTAAATCAGGCATTCACCAATGACAAATGTCCAGATATCATCCCAGGTATGTGTTGCTGTAAAACATAGGGGCTGTGAGAAGTAAAGCTGAAATAACTGACACAGTACTACACATTCCGCAATGGGTTGTACACCTGTGAGTTATGGTGCACAGTACATGGCAGGGTGCAGAACAGGTGCACAGCAATACTGTGTACATGGCTGCAGTGGTATGCAGGGGAAGGGGCATCACCTAGTGACACAGCACATGCATCACACACATGTATACTGTTGCTAGCATGGATTAACTATAGCTGAACAGCATGCTGTTCTGTACCATATGTTCTGCATGTTGACAGATGGGTAATAGGAGGACTGTGTGTACTATCATTGTGTGTGTGTGTGTGTGTGTGTGTGTGTGTGTGTGTGTGTGTGTGTGTGTGTGTGTGTGTGTGTGTGCATCCTGGTGGTTAGTTAGTTTGTCTGCAGGGTCACTCTGAAGTGGAGGGAGGTAGATGCATGTAGGATGCGTATATGCATGTGTGTGTTTGTGTGGGTGGCCATATATGTACATGTGAGATTGTGGGCTGTTCATACAGCTGTATCTCCCTTTGGGACCATGCAGTGCATGGACATGGACTGCCACATTACACATCATGAATACCTGTCATGTGTGTAATCACAGGACAGCAAATAGTATAATATGGTCTGTAGCATGGAACAGGCATCCAGAGGGAAGGTAGACACCAGGTACACCCTTAATATCGCAGTCAGCAGAAGTCACTTACAACCCACGTATGCAGCACTACAAATGCATTGGGGAAGTACTAGTCAACACCAGGGATTGTATCCAAATATTACAGTTGTTACATGATAGGCTGAAGGAGCAGCATATCTGGCATGTACTGAGCATTACATACACATGACACACCAGTGCTGGATATTATGGATACAACATAGTAACCCACACATATACAGGCCATGCACGTCATGTCCGGACATATGGAGGGTGCATACCGAATACAGGCAGTGAGGCCATGTATAACCACTACACACAGGTCAGGCAGGTAAAGTAGCAACAGGCCTTGTGTTGTGGCCGCTTGTGTGGGCATTTAGAGGACTGAGATGTTAATGAGTGGTATCAATGTGTGTATGTTAACAAGTGTGATGCAGGATGAGGTAACACATGGACATATATGTGGGACTGTCTGTAAAGCCATGGACAGGTAGTTATTATGGAGGTGTGTGTGTGTGTGTGTGTGTGTGTGTGTGTGTGTGTGTGTGTGTGTGTGTGTGTGTGTGTGTGTGTGTGTGTGTACTGTTAGGTGATGCTGTTCAGGTTTTAAAGTGCTTTTATTGCTTTCCCCCACAGGTGGCGAGGTGGGTCAGGGTCCTTCCTGTATGCAATCTGATGTTGGTGTCCATACAGACACCGAAGATGATGATAGTACTGTTGAGGCACAGATGGGGTTGTCAGGGGCCGACACTGCACCAACATTTGACATCCCCCTTTTAGCCACTCCAACCTCGCACACAGTCTCAGTGCCTACATATACCTCATCACCAGTGGCCATAGCAGAGGAACAGTTGGTGTTTGGTGGCAGTGCACAGGGAAGTGTGGTAACCTTGCCTACTGTGTCTGGTCACAGCAGACATAGCCAGATGTCTGGCAGGCCACCACATAGGCAGATGTCCCAGGGTGCTTGAGGTAGGGCCACTGTACATCATGCCCCTGGCAGAGGCGACATAGCCGATACCAGCAGAAGCATGTTTCAGGCTGTCATGGTGGTGTAGGCATGTATAGAATGTTATCGGAGACAGGGACTGATGCTGCAGTGGGCTGCTCTCACATCTTCAAATGACAACACCCATGAAGTGGCTGGTGCCATCCGTGGATTAACTGAGTTCATGGATAGACGGTCTGGTGAGATGATGGCCCTCATTGACCATGGTCTGTCCATGCTTGAATGTGTGCTGGTAGTGCGGCGATGGCCACATGGACATAGGCCAACAATGCCAACAGCTGGTAGTCAACGTGGATATGCTAGTACACCAAGGGGCTCTGATATTGGCAGGAGCAGCCCTGGCAGTGTGGGGGTGTGCTGTCCACACCACACCATGGCAGGCCATGTGCATGTGGTCCTGGCCAGTCCCAGGAGGAACCTGGTACCAGCAGACAAATGTCATCAGCAGGTGAGAATAGCACATTGAGGCCTGTACCTGGAACCCCTGGCAGGCACAGTCCACGTATCTGTGGCCAGAGGCAGTGAACTGCACACCCTGTCAGGCATGGTCTGCAGCTGTCCATAAACACCTATGTATGTCAGCCACATGGCAGAACTGTGTGCATGCATACCCACACACTATGCAAACACACCTAGGGCAACCCCATACCTACACACACCACATTACCTCGCCCAGCTCCCAACAGTACACCCCTCACCCACACACATAGCATCAAATGTATGGCCTGTCCTCGGCCTCTGGCAAACCAACATCACATCCTGTGCATATGATGACACCAGTGCCACATCCCTTTCATCCATACCATCAATGCAGGGACAGGCTGATATGGTTCTGATGCACACAGTGACTGTACAACACTGTACCACAGTACTGCAGTGTGACATGTTGTAGGGAGTAGAGTGTAATTCATATTTGGCAGGTAGTGTAGTCATCCAGCAATGATGCCTTATAGCTGTTAGTAACACTGGTTGGTTGCGGTCTCTATAATGTTATCCATTTCTGTTGTAGGTATATATGTGTCAGCACTAGGATGCCCTGTGCATATGATGATACCTGTGCCACATCCCTGTGATCCATACCATTAATGCAGGGACAGGCTGATAAATGGTTCTGATGCACACAGTGACTGTACAACAGTGTACCACAGTACTGCAGTGTAACATGTTGTAGAGAGTAGAGTGTAATGCATATTTGGCAGGTAGTGTAACTGTCCAGCAATGATGCCTTATAGCTGTTAGTAACACTGTTTGGTTGTGGTCTCTATAATGTTATCCATTTGTGTTGCAGGTGTGCATGTGTCAGCACTAGGATGCCCTGTGCATATGATGATAACTGTGCCACATCCCTGTCATCCATACCATCAATGCAGGGACAGGCTGATATAGTTCTGATACACATGGTGACTGTACAACAGTGTACCGCAGTACTGCAGTGTTACATGTTGTAGGGAGTAGAGTGTAATGCATATTTGGCAGGTAGTGTAGCCATCCAGCAACAATGTCTTATAGCTGTTAGTAACAATCGTTGGTTGTGGTCTCTATAATGTTATCCATCTGTGTTATAGGTGTACATGTGTCAGCACTAGGGTGCCCTGCATATGATGATATCTGTGCCACATCCCTGTCATCCATACCATCAATGCAGGGATGGGCTGATATGTTTCTGATGCACATGGTGACTGCACTACAGTGTACCACAGTATGGCAGCATAACATGTTGTAAGGAGTAGAGTATAATGCATATTTGGTGGGTAGTGTAGCCATCCAGCAATGATGCATTATAGCTGTTAGTAACATAGGTTGATTGCAGTCCTTATAATGTTATCCATTTGTGTTGTAGGTGTACAAGTGTCAGCACGAGGATGGTCTGCAGTCATATTCCACAACAGAGAATGTCACTGTGGTGACTCCATGGCTGTGACATATCTGGGGTACAGTCAAACACATTTCACAGGTTACTAAACCAGTCATTGCCTGTGCCACATGGACCAGTGGCCCGCTGAGGTGTGTATACCCTGAAACCTGATGTAGACCCATTAATATGACTGTTGCATCACATATGTTGTTTTATCATAATGTGTACATGGCAGATACATACGATGTGATACATGTTGGAGGGTAAACACAACTGTGAATTTTACTCATGACAGGAATATGGTCATATACATATAATAGGTCTATATATGCCTACATGTACATATATAGACCTATTATATGTATACAAACTCTTGTTCGGTATATACTTTTCTGACATACAGGCAAACGTGGGAGGACTATGGCTCACCAAGTTTGCAGATAACTGCAAACTGGGTGCCATAATCGACTCTCCAGCTGACACAAACATCCTTCAGTAAGGTCTCACAGAGACAGATAACTGGTACCAGCGCCATGGTTTAAAGCTAAATGCCAAAAAATGTATAGTGATACCCTTTGGCAAAAACAATGTGCCCACAAATTACCACATAGGCGGAAACCCATTAAGTACAGAGAAAGTTATTAGGGGACCTGGGGACCCAAGTTGATAGCAATCTCTCCTTTGAAAACCACATTGCCAAAGTGGTTAGAAAGACCTTCTACATAGCCCACTTCATCACAAAGGGTTTCACATCTAGATCAAGAGAGGTAATCATGCCCCTTTATTCATCCCTCATCAGGCCCATCATAGAATACAATGCCCCTTTTGGGATGTACCTTACCCGACACCTGCAGCAATTAGAAAGACCCCAAAAGTATCTCACCAAGAGTATCAAGGGTCTCAAACAGATGCCATATGCTGCTCGGTTAAAAAATCTCCAGCTCTACTCAGTTGCATACCGCCTACTTCGAGGCGATCTATGCCTGACATACAAAGCTATGTCAAATCCAGAATTAATGGACATGCTCCACCTCAGTAAATCTAAATCCCTTAGAGCCACACGCTCGAGGGACTTGAACCTCAGCACAGAAATAAATAGAACTTGCTGGAGAGACAGGTTCATAACCCAGAGGCTCCCTTCGCTCTGGAATAGAATTCCAGTTCATGTGAGGCAGAGCACCTCACTGAATCTCTTCAAGAAGAATCTCGATAGGTGGATGGGGGATCGTAGGTTTGTCCCAGGGATTACTCCCGTGTCACTACTAGACAGAGGCACAGTAAACTAAACCTTAAAAAGGGCACAGTATACTCAAATCAAGGGGTGGCATAAGCCATACAGAATCGGGCTAGGCTTATAATTGCCCCAGGGCAGATAGCCTAGTATGAACCTATGTATACTCATACATATGTCCGTATACAAATCTTTATAGTGCTACATATGTATGGCCATGTGTACATCTCTTCATATGTGCACACACACACACACACACACACACATATATATATATATATATATATATATATGTGTGTGTGTGTGTGTGTGTGTGTGTATATATATATATATATATATATATATATATATATATATATATATATATGTATATGTATATATAGATATATGTCTATATAGCTATATATGTATGCACATCCTATGTGTACAGATATGCCTAGCTATGTTGATATATATGTAGTTATCTATAACTATATGTGCATACATATCTATTCTGATATACCTACTACTGTCAATATATATGTAGATATCCATACATATATGTGAATATGTAGCTCTATCTGTATATGTGTAGACATATATTGCTCTGTATATGTATATATTTGGGTGTTTATATGTATATATATGTACATATACATATCTATCTATATATGCCGATATGTATATGTGTATATATCTATATGGATATCTGGATAATTATATATACATATATTTTCACCATATGTCCTGAACATGGTATGTAGCCCTACCTCAGCCCCTATATTCCCAACTCCATAGTGCAAGGGGATGTCATATTTGTATAGCAGGTATATTTGTAGACTATTGCTACTGTAATAGGGATTGTCTTTACAGACATGGTGTGTGTGGGAGGTCACATCTGCTTTTAAAATGTGCACCATTGGCTACTGACAGGCATCCTAAGGACATCATAGTACAGTACCGCTGCTAGCACGTAATGCTCCTGTGGACTACCGCAGAGATATTGGCTAATATAAGTGGACATTCTGACACACTCTGGACAGTCCAGAGGTGTACACAGAACCCCTTAGTGCAAGACATGTGGACCAAGCCTGTCAATGTGGATGTTAACAACCATGTAGATGGGTATAACACGTAATGACTAGTATAGATTTGCCCCCATAGGTTATGCATTCACACACCCCTGTCTCTCCTGACACATAATAACCACTGGTACACAGGTGCCATGGCCACATACTACCCACTAGATATTGACATACATCTGTACAGCATCCCACTGCTCTGTATGACATACTTGACTGTTAAGGGAGGACCAGCAGCAGTACATCTGGCAAGTATCGGGACATAACATCTCACTGGGTACGTGCACTAGGCTGCTAGGCATGTAACAAAGCACTGTGCAGGCTACAGGCAGACTGGCTCAACACTAGCCTACATTTCCTATGGGGGAATGCACATGCACATGCATATATAGCAGTCTCTACAGGCATGTCAAAGCACAGAGTATAATACATCAGTGTGAAAGTGCGCAACCACAGCCAATGTGAACCCAGCCACAGCCACGTATGGTAAGCTAGCATTATATTACAGTATATGGACTATTTGTTCAACACGATCCTCATATGTGCCACTGACACACTAACCCTACATATACTGGGCCACTACACAGTGTGGTCCAATGCCTGTCTGTGGTATGGGATGTGTGTGTATGGCCCTACATACATGTAAGCCGATAGGGTAACATACAGTGGAGCAGCATGCAACATCAGTTAGAACGGGACCAAGAACAATGGCATCTACCACAGTCTGTACACAGGCCAAAGTACATATTATCAATACACACACTGTCGACATTCACCTTACGTACAAAGACCTTTGTACTGTATACACAACCACAGAATGTCCAGGTTATGTCATCAGATATAACCCCTACTATACATAACATGTGTAGCAGTCTGATATCTCACTGGCTTGTTATCAGTTATGATGTCATTAATTATGGTGTACAGCACATATGCACCTCTTACTGCATGACATATGTACAACGATTTGTGGCTGGAGGCACATACACAGGGCCAATATTGACATGTTACTGTGATAACCTCATACATTTACTGTTGTAACAAGGTTTGTTGCAACATATGTCCTATGAGGGATGTGAAGTCAGTAACTCTCATGGCTGTCGCCATCTACAGACTGCAATCCTCACACTACCTTCTGCAGTCCACAGATAGGTGCTCTGTGGGTAACACATGAAACAAATGGCACCACACACTGCTCAGTCTGCAGATGACCCTGCAGATGTGGTTCCCTCATAAACAAAGCACTGACATGGAAGTTGTTAAAACATGTAGGACAGCCATATCCACACACACCCTGTTAAACCAACATTACTCCAAATGCAGTATAGCAGCATTTATAGTCTGTAGTCAGGTCAGGCACATCCCCCTCCTGTGCGTTGTCCTGTTTCCACAGTGTGTGTTGTTAGAGGTAAATCCCCAATCCATCTGAGATGCTGTTTGCCAAACTGCAGAACGAGTTCCTGCTGACAGTGAATGAAAAGGCCCAAAACCAACATGATGTTCCTAGATATTGGAGTGTGTTTCCATGCAATTGGCAATGGGAATGTTACCACAGCTGTCCCACATGCAATCAGCTAGAGGAGGGCTGCAATTCATGCAGAGACAATCAGCTGATCATGAGCATCAATGTAAATACACATGCTGCTGCCTAAGCAAAGCAGGTGTAGGTCTTCTCATCCACCAGAGTGGGAGTGAGACCGGCAGACAGAGGCAAAGTAAAGTCAGGGAGGGGTGGGAGAGTAAAACTTAAGCATGTTTGTGTCACACACTTACCAGCACAGGGTATCAAACCCCTGAAGACTATATAATGTTATCACATTTCTATGCTGTTATTGGATGTGCCACATAGGTTACATGCTGAGGAGCCCTCAAAACGTATATGTGATGTTGAGTGGCATCTGCAACAGGGATATGGTAGCTATACGGTAGGTGTAGTACACATGCCTGTCTGCATGAACAGGTACCAGTATCAACACAGCCACACTCTCACAGGGATGCACACACATTGACAGACATGGCAGGGCCAGGCATACAACTCATCACTAGTGAGATTGCCACAACACATTACTGTGCAGGTATCACATGTACCACAGGGGTCATACAGAGGTTATATGGGCAAAGGGTATGTGGAGTTGTCTGACATTTTACAGCATGCTTCAGTATGCAAGTGGGGGTTGTAGTGAGTGTGAATGTGATCATACACATCATACAGTACACACACACACACACACACACACACACACACACACACACACACACACACACACACACACACACACACACACACACACACACACACACACACACACACACACACACACACACACACACACACACACACAGTGCCAGTACTGACATGCATGGGTGCATTGCTTCACGGTTGTGTAGTGGTCAACTGTGCCAGACAGCTATACAAGGCTAGGTGATGGGTATACGTTGGCATCAGCCCACATGACAATGGTCTGCATTGTGGCTCAGGGGTGTAGTTTCTGGATTTGCCCACACAGGTGGGTATTGTATTCACCATCCAGTCACCTGGGTGACTATTGTGTGTGGCCAATGCTGTCCATTGCTTGCCATGTATATGTTCCTTAGTCCATGACATGGACAGTGTCTGGGATGGGCACACCTCCCACATGCATATGCAGTGACATGTGGAAATGTACCTTGGGTGTCTGGCCCATGTTGTGTACACAGATTGTCATCAAATGTGCTAGTCCTGGCCTCATGTGGTGGGAACTGGTAATGGACAGCAGGTTTACCCTGCACCTACATTGATAGCATGCTACCGACATTCCCTGGTGTCAGTGGCATCTGTCCATACAGGGCATGTTTTCAGGCATAGTATGTCCTTTGTGGGTCACATTTTATGGCACCACAGGTGCTGCAGTGTCCAGTGGGGAACATGGGGAAGGTGCACTGTCAGCATGTATGTGCCTATTGGACAGATAGACAGGGCACCATGCCCTCTGTAGCCCACTGCAATCACACCATAGTTACTATCAGTGGGCAATATGCAGGGTACTACCAACATAGTGGCTGTTGCCTAGGCAAGTGTGTGTGTGTGTGTGTGTGTGTGTGTGTGTGTGTGTGTGTGTGTGTGTATATGAGACATGGGCTGAGAGTGTTCTCTGGGTAATACTAGGGTTGCTGACTTTGTTTGCCTGGCCTTGATGTCACATGTATGGGCATGGATTTGCACCTCAGCCTCTCGGCTATTTCAGATCTGTTATTCCTGTATGCTGGACATTGTGATATATACTAGGGCCACCATATAAGAAATTTGCAAAACCCACTCCACATTGAGCCCAGTCATTACACCCCCCACCTCCACACAGGATACAAGTTACAAACACAGACACACACACCTGTCATGTCTGGGATTAGCACTCCTATCTAACTAGCTTTTTGCACTACAGCACTAAGCAGTTATAGGACATGCCACAGAGATTACTGGGGTACTTCTTCCCCAAAGGTGTATTTCATATTGAATGACATCAGCAGGATTGCCAAAGTAGGGAATTTGAATTTTAGTGAGTGTGGCTATGCTAAAATGCATTGTTCCCTACACAGACATTGAAACACACACAAAACATCCACAACCAACATGTGTGGGAATAGAACACCTACCAGAGTTCTATATCACACAACATCAAGAAGCTGTTATGGGACACACCACGGGGATTACTGGAGTACGCTTTCCCCAAAACTGTATTTCGCAATGAATGACATCAGCAGGATTGCCGAAAAAGGGCATTTGAATTGTAATGAGTGTGGCTAGGCTAAAACTAATTGCTCCCTACACAGACATTGAAACACACACAAAACATCCACAACCAACATGTGCGGGAATAGAACCCTTACCAAAATTCTATATCACTCCACTGCATGAAGCTGTTATAGGACACATCATGGGGATTACTGGAGTATTCCTTCCCCAAAGGTGTATATCACAATAAATGACATCAGCAGGATTGCCAAAATAGGGTATTTGAATTGTAGTGAATGAGGCTAGGCTAAAATGCATTGCTCCCTACACAACATTGAAACACACACAAAATATCCACAGCCGACATGTGTGGGGATAGAACCCCATTACAGTTCTATGTCACACTACAGTATGAAGCTGTTATAGGATGCACCACTGTGATTACTATAGTGCTGCTTCTCCAAAAGTGTATTTGACAATGAATAACTTCAGCAGGATTGCCAAAGTAGGGCATTTGAATTGTAGTGAGTGTGGCTAGGCTAAAATGCATTGCTCCCTACACAGACATTGAAACACACACAGTTGCCATGTCTGGGATTAGAACTCCTACCTATCTAATTCATCACACTACAGTAGTACACAGTTAAGGCCGCACCATGGGGATTACTGGGCTGCATCATTCCAAAAGGTGCATTTGACAGTGTATGACATCAGTAGCCTTGACAAAGTAGGGCAATTGAAGTGTAGCAAGTGTGGCTAGCCTAAAAAGCATCGCTCTCTATACAGACAGTGACACACACACACATAGTTGCTATGTCTGGGATTAGAACTCCTACTTGACTAGTTTATTTCACTACAGCAATATGCAAGTATAGGACATACCGTGGATATTTCTGAGCTATAGCTTTCCAAAAGGTGGGCTTCACAGTGTATGACATCAGCCTTGACAAAGTAGGGCATTTGACTTGTTGTGAGTGTGACTAGCCTAAAAAGCATTGTGCTCTACACAAACACACACAGTTGCCATGTCTGGGATTTGAACTCCTACCTAACGAGTTTTTCATACTACAGCAGTACGCAGTTATAGTAAGCACCACAGAGAATACTGGTCTGCACCTTTCACAAGGGTGTATTTCAAAGTGGATGACCTTAGCAGGCTTGTCATTGTATGACTATGGGGAGGGTAGTGTGTGTGCATGGGCCATAACCCATTCATCTAGAGGTTGACACACCACATGAGGGCACACGCAGGGTTATATCCACAGATACGTGTATACAGCTGCTAGATGACTACTTCCTAGTACAGTCATTTTGCACAGCTAGCACTTGCACCACATAGTCCGTCATGCTGACAGATACCAGTGGCTAAGGTCTACAGTGAGTGACAGCCGAACCTCATGTGGTTGTAGCCATTTAGCTGTGTGCTGGGTGGGACAGGCCATATAATGGATGGCCCCTTGTGACAGTCACTCTCTTCCACACATCTGTGTATGTCTACTTTTGGCTTATTATAGTGTGTTGTCCCTGGATATATGCCTGTATTCCTATCCAGTGTGTGTGCAAAGCATGAGTGCTGCATACTGAGGAGTGTCTGCTCTAACATCTGCAAATGCCAGATATGTCTGGTCCACTGTTGTTTGCAGACATGACCTTCATTTGTTTAAGTGTGTGAGCATGCCTAGTATGACCTTTCAGTATGTTGTTGGCCCACATTGCCTTCATTTCTCTAAGTGTGTGAGCATGCCCAGTATACCCTTCTGTATTGAATGTGTGGATTGATTCCAGGTAGTTTGTACTGCAGTGCAGACCTTTGTGTTGTACACCTACAGGTAGCATACTGTTTCTGCAGGGTATCCATCAATCATTTGGCAATATGGGGACAAATTGTGCAGGGGATAATGTATATTGTAGGTGATTCTGTCTGTGCTGCTTCAGCTGTATGGTACTGCTGTTAGCAGAGACACTCAGACATGTGTACTGTTGTACACAGTGATGTTTTCTGTCCTCATGTACTGTCAGGTGGACATTCCTGCTCACAGTGATGACTTGGAGGACTAGGGTGACTGCAGCTGTGTCCAGTATTGTGGGCAGACACCTATGTATTCATGGTAAGTTATATCATTCTGGAGGGAGAGCTGCAGACACTTTATGCTGGGTTTGTGTATCCAGTTCAGCACCTTGGTACAGTGCTGGCAGAGGATCCCATACTTGTCCGCCCATCAACATGGCAGTATGGCCTTATCTTGCAGTGGCAATGCCTCACAGCTGTACAGATTTGCACAGGTTAGCCAGAAGCAGGGGCCATGCGTCAGGACATTTACCCTATTGTGGTGTACAGGCAGATGTGTAGTCACCCATTTATGTGTTTGCAGCCAGGGATGGTGTGTACACACAGCTTGGTGTCAGACACTGGAAATTCCATGCTGCCCATGCTCCCACACCCCCCTCTGTTATTCTAACCTCTTCCATACATTATGCATTCTCTGATACTTTCCCTAAGGGTATCACCACATCACAGGTGTGTGTTAGTGTTGGTCCACAGTTCATGCAGTGGGACATGGTGGACATGTTACTGTGGTTTGTCTACATGGCCTTGCATATGGCTTATATGGAGTGTGTTATGTTGTTATTTGGGTGTCCATGACATAACATGCATTGGCAGTACGTGTGAGACATGGGCATTTGGCCGGTGCCTGTGGAGCATTAGGTGTTGATGTAGGCCAGATGTGGCAGGCCGTTGCATTCTGTCAATCCTGCAGTCCCAGACCACCATACAGTATATTTGCCTGGGGTGACAGGTTAGATGTGATAGTTGTTCATGCCAATACCTTCTATCAGTCTTGATCATTGGTGTGGATGCTGCCAGGGTGCTTCCTACAGCTAGGGACACACCTGCATGGGACACCTGCACTGCATGCTGCAGTCTTTCACTATTGCCATATACAGGTGGGGTCGTACTGTACCCATTCCCCTCAGCAGGGATATTGCCAGAGAGGTGCCTGTGGGTGGTGTTTGAGTGGCTGGGTGTATATGTGCTATGGACACTACTTGCATCTGACACACAGATATGCCAGGGGCATTACAATTATGCTGGCATGTGCAGGTATGCCAGCTGATTCCCAGTACATCAGTCCTACCTCCTTTGTGATCTGCAGGTGTTCAGGCAGACATCACCGGTATCCCTACTACAGGTCTTGTTACTGTGATGCATACCTATATGTACAAATCCAAGGGTGTCAACATTTCACAGTGATACAATATATACTGTATGATTGTGGTACTTTCCCCTGTGTACTGCTTGTATATCTAGCCCAACAGCCATGCCATGTCAGTTTTTCAGTTGGTGACACATATTAGCACCATACATTTACAATGGCTTACTGCTAGCATGTGTTATACTGGTGGGGATTGTCTTTGGCACTGCAGTCTTGAGGGCTTGTCCCTATTATCAGCAGTAGTGGGCAAAGGGCACCAGGTCTTACCTCAACATGCATACATACTGACCACTCTCACACATTATGAAACACACACCACCTTAACACACACACACCAGCATATTGTGCAAATGCTACAACCTGTCCTGCTACATTGGCCACCTCTGGCCATCGGTGCTCCACTCATATTATACCTACTCATACATGTTACTACATTTCTACACAGGATTGGAGGGGTCACATCTGAGTGTCACTACATTTCTACACTGGATTGGGGGAAGGGGCAGACCTGTCTGTTTCCACATGTCTGCATAGGTTTGTGGGGGGGCACACCTGACTGTTACACTGTCTCTACATTTCTACATAGGACTGTGGGGGACATACCAGACTGTTTTTACATTTTTACACAGGACTGGGGGGCACACTTGACTGTTACTATATTTCCACACAGGATTGGGGTGGCACACTTGACTGTTACTACATTTCTACATAGGATTGAGGTGGCACACTTGACTGTTACTACATTTCTACACAGGATTGGGGGGAGACACACCTGACTGTTTCTACATGTCTACATGGGAGTGGGGGGGGGGCATACCTCACTGTTACTACATTTCTACATAGGGTTGTGGTGGGGGACATCTGACGGGTTTTACATTTCTACACAGGATTGGGAGACACACCTGACTGTTTCTACATTTATACACATGATTGAGGGGCACACCATACTGTTTCTACATATCTACATAGGATGGGGGGCACACCTGGCATTTGAAGACATTTGCTATGACTGTACTGGTATGTCAGGTACTCCATTTCATTCTGTATTCTAACCTATCATATTGACTAGAGGCATATCAGTGTACTACAGGCCTTAGCTTTGGTTGCCCTACATATTAGTGTCTGACTTCCTCCCTTCAGAACTAACATCCCACTGCCTGACCTGCTGTAGTATGTCTGTGTAGGGCTGCAGGGGAGGTTACCCATAGGCATCATTCAGAGACCATAGCACAGGCTCTGTCTGGGTTTGTCTACACCGGTCCTGCTGGCTGAGACTGTTGTTGAGTATGTGAACCTCCCTGACTGGCATGTGTGAGTCATATGGACACACATGTCACCCAGCACATTTCCTGCAGTGGATTTTGTCATCCTGTGTAGCACTGGCTACTGTGGTGACTCCAATATGTGTTACAGATGTCATGGTGCCACTGTGGGTGTCTACTATCTGCTGCCATAAAATTCAGCCATCCAATTCCCTTGCATGCTCACATCCATACCATAGATACAGGTGATGACACATTATACTCCATTTGGCAATTGGTAGGTTGATTGACTTACCTTGTGGGTGTGCCAGGATTGAGGATGGTGCTGGAAGGCTGCCTATGTTGGATGCACATAGTACACTCCCTATACATGGTTGAGCATAGTGTCATGTTTGGCATCTCTTTTACTGTATGCGCGAGTCAGAGAGAGGTGTCATTCCCTGGGTCCCTACTGTGTCAATGCACGTGCTATGCATTGTCTCTTTGCCAAGGCCAGGGCATACTCGTCACACCTTCATCTGCTTACTGGGGCAGGCTCAGGTTGTTCCTCCTCTGAGTTACTCTGTGCCTGTGCATGCCTTGGCATTGATGGGGGGCTGTATGGCCCTGCCCTGTGCTGTTCCTGCTGCAGCTGTTTCCACAGGATCATATTCTGTAGCATGGCACATACCATAACAATTTCAGTACATGTAGCTGGTGAGTACTGCAAGGCTCCACCGGATGTGTCCATACACCGGAACTGTGACTTTAGCATCCTAAACACATGCTCTGTTATAAGTCTGGTTTGTGCGTGTGCCTCATTATAGAGTTCTTGTTCAGGTGTGTGTGCATTTCTGATGGGTGTCATCAGCCACGGCTCCAGTGTGTAACCAGCATCTCTCACTAGGTGACCATAGGGGATGTCCCCATTGGCAAATCTCTGGTACAGCTGCATCAGATGCCAAATGTGGGAATTGTGATAGCTTCCAGGGCAGCCAGCACACACATTCATTATAATGCCCTGGGCATCGCACACAACCTGGCAGTTGATGGAGGAGAGGCCCCTGTGCTTGATGTAGGCCCTACCCTGATCACCGGATGGTGTTTTGAAGCATATGTGCGTGCAGTCTATAGCACCCACTACCTCAGGGTATTCTGCTATTTGGTTGAAGAGATGCATAATCCTGATCAACACCTCATGGGTGTTGAGGAAATATATGTGCTCACTGGCATGTGCTGACATGGCATCCAGGAACTGGTGGAATACTCTGGAAGCTGATGCCTGTGCGATCCCCATGATATCCTCAGTTGAGCTTTGTGAGGTACCTGTGGCTAGTATTCCTAGGCCTACACATACCTTGGTATCCATTGGGATGTGTTCCCATTGGTCAGTTCAGTGTGTCAGGTGTGGGCAGCACAGCTCAACAATTTGCTGTAAGAGGTCCCTGTCCACCCTATAGTGCTCCACTATCTCCAGCTCATGTAGCCCCTGATAGGTTACCCTGGGTCTGTACACTCTTCTCCATCTCCTCACTGTGGGTTGATTGGCAGCATTCACATCCTCACCACCCTCAGCCTCTTGCACATGTTGTTCTATGTTGCCTGCTGCAGCCCCTATCATTTTGTAGTTTTGCTTGTTAAAAGTTCCCCACTTGTATGCACCAGTGATGTAAAGTATAGGAAAAGCCAGAGGGGAAAGTGTTTGCATAGTTTATAGTAGTGTTCTGGGCTTGGCGGGTCTGCTGCCTGTGTAATTGGCTGATTCTGATACATTTCACCTTCCTACTGATGTTTTCCCTTCCCATTGCCTTCCTGTTTAAGCCCAGGGGCACGCCGCACAGAGTGCTCAAATGAGCACAGTGCTACTATTTCCTGGTTTAACTTTTTTTTTCTTCCTTTAAAACCTGGTGCACAGCACGCACACCTCCTTAGGCAATGTAAAGCATGCTAGGCAGATTCAGACACACCCCCTTGCTTAGGTGTGCCAAGCTAGGAGCAAACCCGAGTCACAGGGCTCCAATCTGCTTACAGTATGCCTGACACCCCCCATGATGTCAGCTAAGTCCTAGGCTTGCACCAAGCTATTCCTGCTCTTACACTGTTGGGACCTGACTAGCATGCTGGAGAAAACTGGCATTCACTATCATTCCCCTCATTTGCATAGGATTGCCTGCTAATGCATAGTTACATGCCTCACACTGAGCCTCCCCCCTTAGCAACCACTCCTTACTGGCCATGTTGTCTTCTGCCTGCCATTGACTTTCATGGCAGAATAGTGATTTTGGTTAGAATGCTTATTTTAGGTTTATTTTATTATTTTCACCCCATTTCCATTTGGGCACTGCTGCCCTACACTTAAACAGCCGAAATCATCAAAAAATAAATAAAAGTTGATTTTTTTTATTTTTTAGGCTGTATGCAATGCCAATGGCCTTATACTTGGCCATTGGCATGCTTCCTGACTGATATGCAGCCTTTATTTGGAGCTGCCACCGCTCCATTTTGAATTTTGCAGAAATGTACTTGGTTACTAACCGAGTACATTTCTGCAGATTGCACTAGTCCTGCACAGCTGGTTTCAAGCTTCCTGGATCACAAATTCACCTAATTTGCATAGATTTCTTTCTCCTGATAATGGGGTGATTTGCATACAGGGGCTTAGTCCGTGCAGGACTAGTGCAGGAGCGCTCATGCACACCCCTGCAGGCTGTTCCTGGATCGCACGGCAGACATATTGCCTGCTAGAGCTCCTGCACTAATCCTGCACACTGTGCAAGGCATGCAGAATCCGGGGGTTTGTTTTTCAAATATTTTGTGTCGACTTTAAGAACAATTAGCTAAGTTCTGATTGATGTGAACACATGTTTTAAAGTTATTTCTTCTTTGTTCTATGTTCTGATGATGTCCTGCTTTAAAACTGTTGAGGAGGAAAGCGTTTAACCTATATTTTTTACAATTAAAATCACATTTATTTACTACTTAGAGAGCAGTTGTGTTTACCGGTGTGAAGGTGTATTGCCATTTTTCTTTTGAACTGATAACAAAAGGTATTTCTTCCTGATAAAAAAGTCCTAGTTTTCTTGTACTCTGCAGTAAATAGACCCATCATTGAGTATCATGTCCCCTTTGAGATGTACCTTGCTAAGCATATAAAACAATATGAAAGACTATAGAAGTCTGTAACTAAAAAGGCCATGGGCTTAAAAGATCTGAACTTCCATGAAAGACTGTAGGCTTTATCTCTGTACTCAGTTTATTATACATTTCTTAGGTGTGATCTCTGCCTTGCTTATAAAGATATAAGGGACCCAGTAATCCAAGAACTCTTATACCTCCAAAATTCAAACAATCCTTTCAACAATAATGCTAGAATCTAAATCTAATCCAACAAATACATAGGAGAGAGAAATTGGTCCCAAATTTCCTGCACCTTCTATGGAACAAACTGCCTATCCAAGTCAAGCAGTGTGACATACTATCTACCTTTAAATCAGAGCTGGACAACTAGATCCATACCTCTCAATTGTACAGATTTTCACAGAATGTCCAGACTTTGGCCTCATTTTTTTGGTCCATTGTTCATAAAATTGTGGTTTTCTGGCAAATTAGTGGTAAATCAATAAAGATTTAAGTTTGAAAATAATGACAGAAAGTTGAGTCCCAGGCGTTATATCCTTCAAAAAATTCATGGTAATGCAAAACCTGTTATTCTATCAACATTTAAAGTTTGTAAGAGCAATATTTAAAAGTTGTCCCTGTTTTGGGGCCTTTATCCCACTTTTATTTATAGATTTGTCCAGATTTCTTGCACTAAGAGGTTGAGAGGTATAATGGGCACTAATAAATTCAACTCTGGTATGACTGGTGCAGTTCATCTTGAAAAGGGGTAAAGTTTAAGGGTGACTTAGCTGGTTTGTAACTCCTGTGATCCTGTCATATGATCCTATGAATAATCTTTTTCATGTGGATGTGAGTAGTTAGTAATGTCCTTTGTGCATTTGCAGCTGGAGATTGAGTGGTTTAAGTATATAGGCCAATAGGTACTGTAAACACTGTGCAACTTTAAGCAGCCCACATGTAGGCCCAAAATACTTAAGTCTATGTACCTCTGCAACTCATTTACTATAGGAGAAGCCAACATGTTCCTGGTATTTAGCACATCATTTTGGTATTACTGAAATACTTGTAGCCTTGGTAGGGTGCATTTTAACTATGCATTCCTGGTTTACCTGACTGTATGCATAGCAACAATACATGTCCATGAATACACCTATTTTCTCTGACACACATGGCCTAAGGCTATGTCTTCTGGCTGGCATGTATAACAGTTATGATATTCAGCAGTGAAATAATAAGAGAAACTATTGCATATCATATCCATGTGGATTCTACTTTTTTTTGGAAGAGTGGGTCTGGTAGGACATAATGAAACACACGTTCCCATGTATACTCCATATCTGTGGAAGCTGCTACACATATGTATATCAAGATCACACAGTTCTTTGTGTAAGTATATGTCAGGAAGGCATTTAACAGTTATCATGTATATTTATTTACATTCCAGACCAGTAGGCCATAATTTGACAAACATTAGAAAAACAAGTTCTCCCATGCAGAGAATGATATCTTGCTTCAAGCCCTCCATCTCCACATTCAGATGATTATCAGTAATGACGAATCAGACTGGCTGTTTTGTGACTATGCCTGGCAGAATACTATTAATGGCTTCAGTGTTGTTTGTGGCCAGAACAGCATGTATGATTAAGGGAGATGTCAGGCCACTGATAAAATAAGTGCTGCAAAAAGTCGGGCAACACTTTCAGCACAAGAGCAAAATGCAACAGGAAATAACCCACTGATCAATCATGATTAACGGAGATGGAAGAGTTTGTGGCACCTTTGCAAGTGTGTCTGGGCAGATCCACAATCCATGATGGAGTCCTAGATATTTGTGCAGAGCTGAACTGATCACCATGTAAATGTGTTGGTGGTGCCTCATATAGGTATGATTTAATATGGACAGATATCTACTGTAGTAAATGTTTGGTACAGTGCTCCTTGCCAACTTCTTTTTGCAGGAGCAGCAGGGTATCTGGTGCAGGGGCCAGTAGCACAAATTATGTTACCTATTATTTATTTTTCCTTTGTTGACCAGGTTAGTCCTACTAGGCTAATACCCTCTTTTTCAAGAGAGACTGTACATATAATACTAGGGACATTTCACCAGGGCATCAGTGAACTTCCCTTACTCTTTTCAATAAGAGACATGGGTTCTTTAAATCCACCTGTACTACCACCCTCTCAAACAGATGAAACCTCATTTTAATGTTTTACCCAAAGGGCAACACACTCAGGAATGCAGTATTCCCTTACAGTACACTGCAGTGTTAGCAACTGATCTACCTGTTGTGAGAATATAACACACAACCTTCTGCACCAAAAAGCATATGTGCTACCTGCTGTGCCACTGATGCTATTAAATACATGGAACACTTCATTTAGTAACAGTTTTTTTCATTCACTTGGTATTTTTTAGCTATTGCTGAAGTGTTTTATATAGTATTGGTGATTTGTTTAGGAGTTTTCACAAGTGTAGTGTTATTAGGTTCCTCCACCATGGATATAAAACTGCCTGATTTCAGTTCAGCTAACATACCACTCAAATGTCCACAGTTTGTAGGGATGCTCCTAATTTGTTTTCAAACATTTGTTCCACACTTATGAAATGGGAAATTATTTTGAGAAGTTCTACTGTAATAATGTCAACACTTAAAGTATTGCACACCAGAGGCCTTTTCCCTAATTCTTTTCAACTTTGACTGTAGTTCTGGAGGTAACAGTTGAGATGTATGCCTCTGATGACGACAACAGCCAAATGCCAATAGTCAGGAGTCATGGTATTAGTGCTGGGTATATATAATTTGATGTCCAAATGCCCACACGACTCCATGAGCATAGCTTCTGTGCCAGTGCAATCCAACCATCAAGTACAGGAAATTTAAGACAGATATTCCCAGGGAGGGATATTTTCACCTTCAGAACACTCCCCATTTGCTAAAATATGTTTCATAGAGGAAGAGGAAGACACTGATGGACACTGTTCCAGTGGCAGAGCATGCCATGGGCACTGTCCGCCATGCAAACTTGCTGTGTCCATGGCCATAGCCCAGAATTTGTGCATGGACATAATATAGTGACAAGAAGATACCATGACAGGCCTTACTGAGCTGGTAAGTATTGTATGTGATTTGTGCTCAGTCTATCTCCATCTCTGGTTGGGAAATCCACTGTGAAAGAGGGAGGCTGCACTCAGGTACATGTTGTGCCACCTCATCTACTCCATCTTCCAGTGCTGAGTGAATTGGATTGTGATGAGGACATCCATGTGAGTATGACATCCATGTGAGTATGGATTTCATACGGAGTTCACCCATGCCATGGATTACCATTTGTCATGACAGAGCACTGCATCCTCTCAGTGTGGTGTAGATTATGCCTATTGCCCTCCCAGGCAAGTGTAAACTTACAGAAGCATGTATTGTCTGCATATATATCTTCTGTGATTGTCATGGACCTGTCCACCAGATATCAGCACAATGCTGCAACATCTACTGAGGCTGTGTGCCAGCAAACACTTAGTCAGCCTTCTGTATTGCTTACCACCACACATTCATACAGCAGTGGAGGTAGTACACACATCCTGGCCAGTATACCCCAGTTTCTCAGCTAGCCAAAACATGTCTGATACACACACTAAATCATTTTGTTCAAGCACACCACAGCACATACAATTGCCCACTTTACGTGCACACTGTTAATGCTTGACACTTCCCCTCCCCATCTGTGCATATGATAGTAATCATACCCTTCCCTTGATACTCTGTTATGTGGCACAGCATGGCCAGTCAATGCACTGCATACCCAGCCTGACTGAAGGTCTGCATACATCATTTTTACTATTTATCATTTTTTTTATTCTGGACCATAGTTATAAACCAGATATCTCTTAGCCAGTGCCATGACATACTCTGCCCACCTCTACCTGGCATGGTCTTATGCTACAGCCATCTCCTCCACCTCATTAACCATCTCTTCCACTGCTGAGTCTGAGATATCCCCATGCTGTAGCTGCCTGCATATAAAGATATTGTGAAACACTGCACAGGCTGAAAACATCTTACTACCCATGCTAGTGTCAAACTGTAGGGCTCTCCCAGATGCTGCCAGACCATGGAAGAAGACTTTCTGCTGTCTTAAGACATTTTTAATATGACATGAGTCTATAACAGGGCACAAGTACATCTATTTTCTGCTACTGTTTGGAGATTTCTGAGAGCTGCCACTAACCATAGGTCTGAGACATATCTACTTCATCGATAAGATGTCCCTGGGTATAATCACCACACAAAAACCTCAGATAAATATTCCACGTGTGCCATACGTGGGATTCATGGGCACTGCCTTAGTGGCTTCCAGACAAATTATATATTATACTCTGTGCTTTACTGGCCACATGGCAGGTGGCAGAAGTAAATCCCATTTGGATGATGCACCTTCTTTCCTGCTCCCCAAGTGAGGCTCTTATTGCAAAGTAGCTGTATTCTATGGCCCCTGTATTTACAGGAAATGGGGTATGTCATTAAAAATGAATCATTCTGGCTGTCTCTTTTCTACGGTATGTGAAAGCCACATATGCTCCCCACATGCTGTAGAGTGGCATGAAGGAACTATTTTTATTTTTTTTTGAGGTAGATGTCTGGGATACATCTACCATGTCCCTTGTTGTTAGCTTAAATGTAACTGTAGCTAGTATTTTCAAATCTTTACAGCTTGATGTCCACAAGGATAGGTGCTCCATGTATCCCAAGGGCCTGCATAAGATGGCAACACATCTCAACCATCTTTTGCAAGGTGATTATGTCAACATGGTAGTGGCGCACAATTTCAGTATTGTGAAAGGCATGACATATTAAGTGCTGATTGATGATAGCGCACAACTAAGGGTGACAACATGCTCCACTATGATTATCATCAGCTAGCACAACTTGCAGTGCATACAGTTTACTAGTGAGCAACTTGCACGTATAAGTTTTCATGATCTTTTTTTCTTTAACTCCATGTTTTAGCTGTGGTCAGCAATTTTGGAGTAGGTCATGTCTTGGTACAAAATACATAACTTGAATCATTCTGGCATACTGTTAATACTCATTTGAATCTGTGATTGTTCTTATTTTAATACGGTTGCTTATTATCATATCTTCATACTTCTCATTTGCATCTCCGATTGTTCTTATTTTAATATGTTTGCTGGTTATCATGTCTTCATACTTCCATTTGCATATTATGAGGTCACAGAATTTCTTGGAATTCCATACTCACTCTCAGTATCTCTGCTCTCCCCACCATGCGCATAGTGCTCTCATGTAAAATTGCTTACTGTGATGTGAAAAGTGTTTCTAAATCCCAGGCTTTGTTTTACACTACAGTAGCATAGATACAAATTTGCAAAGCAAAGTACAGCTTGCCATAGTTTTCTATAGATAGATATAAAGAAAATTAGTTTTCTGGTGAAATAAAAAACAACTAATTGACAGAATTCCTTTGATGAACAGACCTCATTTAGAGTATATTTAGTCATTGTTACTGTACATTTAACTGTGAATATCCATTAGGTCTGTATAACAGAAATAACATCAAATATGTTTAATAAGGTTTACCTTCATAGAGTCAATCACACATGATCGACTGGCCACTTAAGCAAACCGTTTCCGTGAAACCGAAACCGCGAAACATTCCAAATATCGAAATAATGTCGAATTTGACATTTCTGGCCATGCCACACCTCCACACCAGTGCTACCATGGGTCAAAAAGGGGGTGAGGTTTTGCAGTTTGCTTATGTGGAATTCGACGTTTTGAGACATTCGCACTTTGGGTATCATGGAAGCGGTTTGCCTATAGTAGGATCGACGATATGAAGGTAAACCGTTTAATAATAATAATAATAATAATAATAATAATAATGAATAATAATAATAATAATAAGGGAAACATACTCAAGCGAGGAGAGTGTGTTGAGCAGATGGAAAGAGTACTTTGAGGGGCTGATGAATGAAGAGAATGAGAGAGAGAGAAGGTTGGATGATGTGGGGTAGTGAATCAGGAAGTGAAACAGATTAGCAAGGAGGAAGTACGGACAGCTATGAAGAGGATGAAGAATGGAAAGGCTGTTGGTCCAGATGACATACCAGTGGAAGCATGGATGTGCTTAGGAGAAATGGCAGTGGAGTTTTTAACCAGATTGTTTAACGAAATCTTGGAAAGTCAGAGGATGCTGAGGAGTGGAGAAAAAATGTTTTGGTACATATTTTTAAGAATGAGGGTGATGCGCAGAGTTGTAGTAACTACAGAGGGATAAAACTGATCAGTCACAGCTTGAAGTTATGGGAAAGAGTAGTGGAAGCTAGGTTAAGAAGGGAGGTGATGATTAGCGATCGGCAGTATGATTTCATGCAAGGAAAGAGCACTACAGATGCGATGTTTGCTAGTGTTGATGGAGAAATATAGAAAAGGTCAGAAGGAGTTGCTTTGTGTCTTTGTGGACTTGGAGAAAGCATATGATAGGGTGCCTAGAGAGGAGTTGTGGTACTGTATGAGGAAGTCAGGAGTGGCAAAGAAGTATGTAAGAGTGGTATGGGATATGTATGAGGTAGTGTGACAGTGGTGAAGTCTGCAGTGGGAATGATGGATCCATTTAAAGTGGAGGTGGGATTACATCAAGGATCAGCTCTCCGCCCTTTCTTATTTGCAATGGTGATGGACAGGTTGACAGACGAGATCAGACAGGAGGCCCCATGGACTATGATGTTTGCAGATGGCATTGTGATCTGTAGTGAGAGTAGGGACCAGGTTGAGGAGACCCTGGAGAGGTGGAGATATGCTCTAGAGAGGAGAGGAATGAAGGTCAGCAGGACTAAGACAGAATATGTGTGTGTGAATGAGAGGGAGGATAGAGGAATGTTGAGGATGCAAGGATTAGAGATAGCAAAGGTGGATGAGTTTAAGTACTTGGGATCAACAATTCAGAGTAATGGTGAGTGTGGAAGAGAGGTGAAGAAGAGTGTACAGGCAGGGTGGAATGGGTGGAGAAGAGTGTCAAGAGTGATTTGTGATAGACGGGTACCAGTAAGAGTGAAAGGGAAGGTCTACAAGAGGGTAGTGAGACCGGCTATGTTGTATGGGTTGGAGATGGTGGCATTGATAAAAAGGCAGGAGTCAGAGCTGGAAGTGGTAGAGTTAAAGATGTTAAGATTTGCACTGGGTGTGACAAGGATGGACAGGATTAGGAATCGGTATATTAGAGGATCAGCTCAGGTTGGACGGTTTGGAGACAAAGTCAGAGAGGCGAGCTTGCGTTGGATTGGACATGTGCTGAGGAGGAATGATGGGTATATTGGGAAAAGGATGCTAAGGATGGAGCTGTCAATTAAGAGGAAAAGATGAAGGCCTAAGATAAGGTTTATGGACATGATGAGAGAGAACATGCAGGTGGCTGGTGTGACAGAGCAATATGCAGAGGACAGGAAGAAATGGAAACAGATGATCCGCTGTGGCGACCCCTAATTGGAAAAGCCAAAAGAGAAGAAGATCACATGTTTAATAAAACTAGAATGCCAATGAATCAGATATGCAATAACTAAAGCCTTTGAAAATTCAAAGCATTTAAGATTTTTATCATGGGCTCCTAGCTACATATATTTACTAAGCACACTAAATGAGCATTCTTGCTGAAGAAAACACATTATCAGGTGTACATGTTATATTAAACACAAATGTTATTGCATTTATAACAGTCTTTGACCAAATGACTGTGGATGGTAAGGGACATTAGTTTTATAATGCAATTATATTATATATATGGGCTTTCAAAAATGTGGGGAAATGAATCTGGTTTGATGTTGAGTACAACAAATAGTAATAGAATATTTTACAGCATGGCTTGTTACAGAAATTAAATACTGTCAGTTTAATCTATTCCATAAAACACTTTTGACTATGTTACCAAGTATGGAGCTTATATTGCTTGACAGCTGCACCTGCTGATGGCAAATGGGCATTTTCATGTCTGCAAATTTTATGCCTCATTGAATTAGTCTTATACTTTTGAAATGGCTTTGACACATTCTTTCTTCCATTGTTCATTCTTTTAATGCATTCATTAATGAATTCAGAGGGGCACATGCACATAAACATCAACATGAGGGGACTGCATTATATTTGTAAAATGACCAGTCTGGAAGGCACCCAACTCAACCATTGTTGGTTTGTTGAAATCATTCCAAGAAGCTTAGTTTCTTTTAGCAGTTCCAGACTATACAATCATGCTGGTGTCAACAGAGACATATCTGATAAAACGTCTCTCATTGTCTGCATTGTTTACTCTGAATTAAACTGGATGAAACAGGTGGTAAGTGTAAGCTTGTTTACTGTACTGCAACCATAATGAGATAAGTTAATATTTTTAGTTACAAAGCAAATGCATGACACTCAGAAGCTTTTGAAATTACACGTTTCTGCACTGTCTATAAATGATTAGTTTTCTGATTGCTGAGAACAATTCTGTGACCCCTCTCACCTTCTTTTTCATACATTTGTAAAACGATTTTTGAGGCAAAATTTACATCTATTTCACACTATCAAAATATCCATTTGTTTAACTGCATCTGCTTTCTAAAGGGTTTTGCTTAATTTTCTTTTCTCTTTTATAAGTATCACCTCCAATGCAATTCTGGGAAAATGAGAGATCTTGGAAAAAAATCTGTTCATCTGATGTAGTTTTATACTCACATCACAACTAATAGCATTGTATCTACACAGGCAGTTTGCATAATGGCACTCTTCTCACATAATGCAACCTAATTTATGAGTGGATTGTAGGCTGCAGAATGTCTTCCAAACTATGGTGGAAAATCTTAACAATTTTACTTTTTATTTATCTCTTGCTGTATTTGCTCAGTAAAGCTTTAAAATGTCCCACTTAAAAAGAACTTGTGTAAATGTCATATGCATAATCTTACATTTCTACTCTATAAAACAGAAATACAACAATGTCTACATTGACTACTTCCCTGAATGTATTGTTTTAGACTAAACTCTTCTGTGTGTTGTTGGTATTCCTGTGGCTATGGACTGAAACAATAGCTAGTGAGTATTTTGCTAAAGATAGTGCTAGAGGAATGTACTGCAATAATTTATTTATAAGGATTTTACATTAGTAGGAGATAAGAAATAGACATAGTTAAAATAAATTACATGACTAATCATCTAGTCTGTGTGGACAAAGTTCAGTTCCATAGTCTGAAACATGTCACATATGCTTAGTAAATCTCTAGTAACCCTACAAATAGCATTGTTGATCTAAGACAATAACATGAGCTAAAGACTTCAATAGTAGAAGCTGACCATTGGACTTTTCAAGACTTTAGAAAAGTAATAAAAATCTTCAAATACTGTGAGAAGTGATGACCTGTCTAAGCATTATTACTATATTATGATCAACATTATATAAAAAAATCTAGATTATTTTTTTTTTACTGTGTACTATGTGGAACTATGTTCTAGACTTTGTTTATTATTACTATGTATTGTGTGATATTTACTATGTTATAACTTGATAGCCACTGTCAAAGTGTGTGCTGATTTCATCTTATTTTATGTACTTTATGCATTTTATGAAATTTGTATGTAATCATATGCATTTTTATCTGGAGCTTTTCTCCCTGGGCCTCCACTGAAAATGACCTGTGTCCAGTCAGAATTTCCCAGTAAACAAATGTAAAATAAATAAATAAAAATAAAATAAATAAATACATTTGTCCTTCCTTTACTCATTCATTTTTCATTTGATGACCCTCTTAATCCATTTTAGGGTCATGGTGAGATGAAACTTATCCTGACACTGCTTGGGCACACAACAATGAAACTAATCCTGAATAGGTACTGACCTATTACTGGACACACACAGAGAGGCTGTCACATGTGGTGCACATGCACATCTGTGGGCAATCTGTCTCACCATATACAGTGCATCTTTAGAATGTAGGAGGAAACAACAGTAAGTTAAAATCCACATAGACACAGGAAACACATGTCGTGTCCACACATAAAGCAGCAGAGACAGAAAGTGAACTAGAAAAACTGAAGGTTGAGGCAGCAGTAGTTATCACTGTGACTTTATACCACCCAAATGCTTTAATCATACATTACAATTAGCTGCACACCTGCAAATTCTCAAATGTGGTTTAACAAACATGTTGGACTGTGTTTCTAATATTGTGAATTATTGATTTGCGAATTGTCTAGTAATAAGAACATTTGACCATGTTTTACAAAAAAATTAAAGACTGTTGACTTGGGGATTTGAAGAAATCCCCAGTTCTGATTTTATAGAGAAACAAGATCATCAATATTTCTGTTACATGTACCTCACATCCAGGACTCCTGTGTACAACCACAATTTGAGTCATATGATAAATAATTACAAAAACAAAATCAGTTAATCAAGGAGAATGCCTGACCCCACTGTGGGAGTATCCAGCAGTCTATACTTCTTTATTTTTTTGCAAAATCACAGCAATCACTTAAACTCTGATCATTCAGTAAGAGTTAACAGCAGTCCAAAACTTCAAAAGACATACAAATTAAAACTGAGTAGATGTTGTCACCAAAATGACTATTTGTTTATTTAGTCCTGATAAGTACTTCTATCCATAAACTGGAGTTTATCAGATCATTATTTGAAGAAAAAACATTATCCATGGAAAATATTTGAAGAACAAACATTATCCATGGAAAATATATACAAAACTTCAATGTCATAAATCAATATTGAAAATTCATATATAAGAATGAGGCAAACTCTCTTTGGGGTGACTCATGATATGCTATCCACTTGGAATATTCAAGAACTAAATAAAATGCAGAAGTAGAATGAGCCTTAGCAGTCACCTTATAAAACAAGTTAACTCAAAACCCTTGTAGTGAAAAGTATCTTCATGACTGTACCACATCAATATACCTAATTAGCATGATCAACCTTACGAAGACCAGAACTAGACCCAGCATTTGAATCAAAAAGCAGAATATTATAATCAATATTGTTCTCAAAATATTACAATAAAAAGACAGTGACATCTGGTTATCCCAGTCTTCAGCCTCAACAGTCTGGAGGACAAAGTAAAAGATAAAGAAGAAAGATAACTTTTCAGATTGTTGGATCCTGGCTGCAGCTACTTTAGCAAAAATAAAGTCCTCCTCCCAGAGGAAAAGTAATCAGTCTAGTTAAGGATTTAAATATATATTTCTTCAATGCTGGGCACATGTTCTAATGTTTTGCTAATTTTACTTACTTTTGCAAAGTTTTCTAAGTTAGCTGTGGCCGGGATCTGACGTTCTGATCAGTTATCCTTATACCTTATATTCAAAATATTACATCAATGACCCATCAGTCTACAAGACAAGAAGATGTTTAAAACAGGCAAATACCACTAATCCAAATGAAAGAATAATCAAAAAACAAATCCACATGAATAAATTCCAACATCATGAATATCCAAAATAGCAATCAACAGAAATAAAAATAACAATAAAAATAAAAATCAACCTTAAAAACTATCAGTCCCAAACAGCAACTCTGTGTAAACAAGTCCGAAAGTATGAAACAAACCTCCAGCATGTAAGCAGGAAAAAACAGGAAAGAAGAATACAAGTACAAACAAAACAAATAAAAATAAAGTAAGATCACACAATAAATAAAAGTAGATTCTAAGCAAACTAAATATAAAACAAATCAATGACAGCAGAATTCCGCTCTAGCAAGAAAGTTAGAATCAATAAAATGTACTAAAAGGTATAACCTGTAATCAAAATAAACAATAAAATAAACAGAATTAAAAGCAAGTCGCTATACCAAAAAGTATAACAAGTAATTAAATAAACAATAAAATTGCTAAAATGTAAACAAAGTTGGATAAAAAAGTACAATGGAAGAAATCAGAAATTACAACAAAACAATAAACTAGTCCCTTGTGAAGATAAGAAAAAAGTAAAACTGTAAAACAAAGGAATAAACCACAATCCACACACATGTGAAAAATATAACCAGTAATTAAAACCGTTTCTAATCCAAGTAGAAACACAATGGGGATGATAAAAATAAAATTCTTAACTGAATTTAACACCTAGGTGTCATTAAAAGTATGTAAAGTTGTTTAATCTCTGAAAATATTCATGGGCATCAAGTAATAGACAAAAACAAAACAACAACAAAAAAAAAAGAAGAAAGGAAAAAAGAAAAAGGAGATGAGGTAGTCATGCTATGTGTGAGAGCAACTAGGCTGCTCTAGGAATGTTGAATAAGACTAAATAAATCTGTACCAGCTAACTAAAAATTAGTCCTAACTAACAGTAAATTGAACTAAAAGAAAGACCATGGCTTATAAAAAAATTGGACCAGTAATCTTTTGGGAAAAGAAGTATTTTCACACAAAGGTCCTTGTCCTATAATATACAAACCTGAGCCTTCAGAGAAGTAATAATGCTGATTAAAAATAAAAAGAAAAGAAAACAATAAAAATATACATAAACCTAAATAAAAATTAAAATAGATGATAAACATACAAACATACAAGTAAAAAAATTCATGAATAATAAATATCATAATAAAAAGCAAAATTATGAATAGTAACATATGTAATCAAAATACTACAAATCAGAGTAAAACAACACCTGTAAAATAGAATTAAACTATAAATCAAGAAAAAGACAATGCATGCCATCTAAACACAGTAGAAATTAGTCCAAGCCAAGTTATGAGAAATCTTAACTAATGTGTTGCAAATGTCATTAATAAAACATTTTATAATAAATTATTTTGAGCTGAAGCACACTCTTGATAGAACATGCAGTATTAAGTCTACCTGGGTTACAGATGTTAAGAAAAAATTGCCATTCAATCTCCTTCTTTTCTAGAGTATTGTTGCAGTTCCTGTCTTGCAGATCAATTTTAGTAATGTCCAAAATGTGAAAAAAAAAAACAAGTGTGCCCAAGGAATTCAGTAGTATACTTCATATGAAAATTCTTGCTTATTTCTAATCTCAAAGGTATGTTGCCCAGTCCTTCATTTCAGCATTGAAATAGTTTTTCCAACCTAAAATGCAGAACACTTGGAGCACTGATCCCTGTCCACTACCTACTCTGTGTTGCAGTTCTCAGATATGTAGCTTTTAAATTTCTTACCCAAGCTAGTGCAGATGAAAAAATCTTTGCAGATCATAGAATGGGGCCATATTTAAATGTACCAAGTTTCTTGGAACTGTTGTTATTGTAAGGTCATTCCAAATAAGCCCTGCTATTCCCATGTTTTTATTTTTTTAACAAAAAAAGGGTCATGGTTAAAGATCTTACTAACAAGCCTGTTACTAGACATAATGGACCAGTTGTGTCAAATAACTTTTTGATTTCCTGGACATCTTTGCTGAAGTAAAGGTCATGCTTCTTTATATCTTTCCTTTTACCTCATTATTATGTAAGTTTTTTTTATTGGTTTCGATCTTGGTTTATGACCTAGTTGTTTTGTATAAATATATATTTTCTATGGATAAAGTTGTTTTTTCAAAAGATGATCTAATGAAGCCCAGTTTGTGAATGAAAGTGCTTTTCATGATTGAATAACACTGACCTGGAATTCAATAAACTCTATGTAGGCTTAGTGCGAAGCCTACATGAAGTTTATGTTTTTGCAAGATGAGCAGCAGTGCTAATTGTATATTGCACTGCACAAATACAAGCGGGGTTTCTTATCTGGCAACACTAGTGTTGCCAGCCAGGAAACTGTGTAAAGCAGCATAAATAAATATAGAACATGCAGACAAGTTTACCTACAGGCAAACTTGTTCAGGGAAATTGCACGGGCAGCCACAATGATCACTAGGGATAAAATTAATGCAATGAATGCAGCAGCAACAAATTACAGAAAAGTGTACTTAATACAATGTACACTACAACATGTTTTTGACATACTGTAATAAAGGATTTGCGGTGATCATCAAGGGTACATCGAATACATTATAAATACACTTGTCTGGGGAAGTGTGTGATTTGGAGCGGGCCACAGACATGAATGTTAGGAATGAAGAAAGAGGAAGAGGACATGTGATATATAGTAATGTACACAACATAATGGCATGACAGTGTATGTACACTCCAAAGACAAGTCACTAGGATAACATTAAACACATATGTACATAGCACAGTATGTACTGCTGTTTACACCTCCTGTGTGAGTATATTTATATAATCACACATTATGGTATATTTTGTATGACTGTCACACAAGGTTACATATCAGTGGAGATGATTGGTTGTGATATAAATATCTTGACATGATCACTGTAGAGGAAATTTACCAAGGACAGTATATACAATAGGGGTATTTGCATATTGTGAAGGTGTGCAAAATGAATTGTTTGAGTATGACTGAAATGTCAGCATAGATCTCAACCAATCGGGGACACATAGCAACAGACACATGGACAACAATAGACAGAAGCGGCAACCATCATGAGCAGTTTTAAAATAATACCACCATTAATCTGTGACATTGACATAAAATATGTGATTGTAAAGTATTATACATGTTTTGTAGGAACTTGCACAACTCTAATGATTTGTCAGCAATCTGTAATGGGTATTCGACACACCTTTCTGAAAATTACAACTTTTAGAGGTGTTAAGAGGGACAGTGTTACACCTGTATTTTAAATTAGGAGCAATCCTGCCCAGTTGAGAGGCTTGCATGAAATTAAGCCACAATCCATACCTTGGAGAATGTAACCCATGCCATCAATGTTGTCAGTAAGCTGTGTATTTATTGGGTGCATCACAGAAATAATTCTCACATGTGCATCTTGTTGAACACCTTAAAGGTGAGTCTGCACTCTCAAATCCTAATGGTTATGCATTACAAAGATTACTTATGTATAGCCGAAATATGTATGGGAGCTGACTGTGCCAAAAGTGAAGCACTCAAATAAAGCATCCCTAGATGACAAAGGTATCTGCCATATGGATAGCAACATTTAAAATAGCACAATATTATTAGTAGATTCCCCACACACAGCTGTGTATTGCATGCATCTGCCACATGTAATAGTAATGGATATGGTCTGCAGCATATGCAATTCATGTGTGAATTAAGAAGTGATCTGTTATAATGACTGGAACAGCACTATGTGCATACCTCTCAGCCTCTTAGCTCAAGAAGTCTGGACAAAGCTTGACATAATGGGGGGTGGGGGCAAAGGCCCAAAAAATAGGAACATATTTTAAATGTTGCACTTATAGACTTATGAAGTTGCAGGAATAACAGGATGTGTGTGTGTGTGTGTGTGTGTGTGTGTGTGTGTGTGTGTGTGTGTGTGTGTGTGTTAGCATACATTTTTGAAGGATATGAGGTCTGAAACTCAAACGCATGTCATTATTTAGTAAATGTAATCTTCAAGTTATTCCCATGATTTGCCAGAAAATCACAAATTTTATGAGGAACAGACCAAAAATATGAGGTAAAAATCTGGACATTCTGCAAAAATCTGGACAATTGATAGGTATGACTATATGAGACTGATGTCAATACATCAGTTATGCACATGTGCACAGGATCTACATCACTGCAAAGTCTAGCATCAATGAGCAAGGATGCTGCCACTGTGATATTGTTCACATACCAAACAATACATGAAGCACACTTTCTATCAGCACAAGTAAAACCCAAGATGTGTCACGTGATCACTGTCATCCTGAAATTGACTTGAAAAATGTTATACTACCATGAAATCCTGATATGCATGCATATGTGCTCATGCAAATTATCAAGTGGTAATATGGACTCGATATACTGGTATGTCCCTGATGCTGTACAGTCACACTACAGCTGTACCTAGGATCCATACAATGACAAAAAATGGCTCAGGGTACAGAGTGGTGCGAGAAAATGAAAAATAACGTAAGAAACAGCACCAAACTTATACCAACAGCATTTATTAACAAGAAAGAAATAAAACAAAACGTAATATTTCACGATTTTTACAATCGTTTCCTCAGACCCTTCCTCAGACTGCTGTTGGTGTAAGTTTGGTGCTGTTTCGTACCTAGGATCCAATTGAATTTCATAGGTGTATAGGTGCATATGACAGTACTAGGCTAAAGTCACAAGATCCCATGAAAGCCTAGCCATATTTAACATGAGTCACACAATTTTCAATAGCTATGTGAACAATGTTCACACAGGGTTGTGCCTATGTTATGTTATCTAATACTAACTGTCTACACAAGAAGAACATGGTGCAGCAACAGGAATACAATCAAGATTAACCATCCATTGGTCTAGCTTGCATTTGAAGAGGATCAGGTAAGGTTCATAGATTCATAGGCAGGTACTAGGCTAGCTTACCAAAGGCATTTATAAGCCTAGCCAGAATGCGTTTACTTTTGCCGCCCCCTTAGAGCAGTTCCCTGTGCCTCTGTCAAGCAGAGCCACTGAAGTGATCCCCAGGGTAAACTTTCTGTTTCCCATCCACTTGTCAAGGTTTCTCTTGAAGAGTGTTAGTGAGGAGCTCTGCCTAATGTAGATTGAAATCTTGTTCCAAAGCATGGGAAGTCTCTGGGACAGGAATATATCCCTCCAGCACGTCCTATTTATTGTTGTGGTGAGGTTTAGATCCCTAGAGCATGTGGCTTGAGGGGATAAGGCTTTCTTTAGGTGGAGCATGTCCATCACTTCTGGGTTGGACATGGCCTTGTTTGTCAGGCAGAGATCACTGCTGAGTAGACGGTATGCAACCGAGTACAGCTGGAGTTTCTTCAGTTGAGCTGCATAGGGCATCTGTTTGAGGCCAGTGATTCTCTTGGTGAGGTACTTCTGTGGTCTTTCCAGTTGTTGCAGGTGTCTTGTAAGGTACATCCCAAATGGGGCGTTGTACTCTATGATGGGTCTGATGAGTGATGAGTAGATGCAAACCCTTTCGTGATAAGGTGGGCCACATAGAAGGATTTTCTAACCACTTTGGTAATGTGATTATCAAAGGAGAGATTACTATCTACTTGGGCCCTAGATCCCTTATTACATTTTCTGTATTTAGGAGACTACCACCTAGTAGTTTGTGGGTACTTTGTTTTTTCCAAAGGGGATGACTATGCACTTTATGGCATTTAGCTTGAGGCCATGATTTTGACACCAGGTGTCCTTCTCAGTGAGAACCTTTCGGAGGAAGTCTGTCAGCCTGAGAGTCTGCAAAATGGGCCAGCCATAGTCCTCCTGCGCTTGCCTGTAGCTCTGAGAAGTATATGCCAAACAGGAGGGGATCCTAGGACTGAACCCTGGGGAACACCACTTGTAACCGTTTAGAGTCAGACCTAGCTCCCGCAACTGTCACCATGTGGGTTCTGTCCGTGAGCCAGTTGGCAACCCATCTTGTGACATAGGGCTTTATGTTCAGTCTGGTGAGCTTGTCTATAATACCAGAATGGGGAATGGTGTCGAAGGCCTTTGTGAGGTCTAGGTAGGCTGTGAGTACCACCTTTCCCCTCATCTATAGCCTTGGTAACTATCTCAAAGAAGTCCACCAGGTTTAGGAGGCATGATCTTCCCTTAACAAAGCCGAACTAGGTAGGGTCCAGTGTTTGGAGGTTCCCAATGTCTCTGTTAATGAGTTGCATGATGATGCGCTCAATAGCCTTGAGACCAAGCTAGTCAGGCTTATAGGGTGATAGTTCCTGGGGTCTGTTGTGGCTCCACCTTTGTGGAGTGGAATAACCATTGCTGTGCACCACTCTATGAGTATGTAGCCTGTGGAGATGCTGAGTTTGAACAGTGTGTTTAGGTGAGGGGTTAGTTTGTCTTTGAACTCATGTAGGACACATCTTGGGACACCGTCTGGTCCCATTGATGTGTTTTTTGGCTTTGGAAAAGGCTGTTTTAACCTGAGTGTCTGTGATTTCAGGGGGTCTACATTCTTCTGGTATGGTTATGGGCCATTTTGGGTGTGCGAGGGGGGTGAAGTTTGCACTGAACCTGTCTACCAGGATGTCAGCAATATCGGTCGGTTCACTGTATTTTGTGCCATTCTGCTCTAACTCCGAGCAGATCTGAGCATTGCCACTTAGATTCTTGACATAGCTAAATAATGCCTTGTGGTTATCTTTGGAGTCCTTGGCAATTTTTCTTTCGAAGCTCGCCTTGGATGATTTTATGAGGGGATCATAGTTTCTTGCTGATACTGATCAGGGATGCCTTCCCTTCTTCGTATTTTGCTCTTTTCTGTACTAGTTTCCTCCTTCTATTGTATAGCTTGTTTATGGCAGGGGTCCACCAGACTGCTTTCCTTTTCTTGGAGGAGTGAGTCTTGGTTTTGATTGGGATAGCATGATCCATGCATTTTTGTAGGTGCCCATAGAATGCATTAGTAAAGGATTTTGCAGCTTGGACAGCATTATCCTTTAGCATGGGGGCTTTGAAACTTTCTACCTTGGTCTTAAGTAACGTGAAGTTTGCTTTTGAAAAGTTTTTCTTGGTGGTTTCCTTGTCCGTGGATGGGGGTAGGAATGTGGATATCCAAAGTGATTTGTTTATGGTCAGATCTAACCAGAGAGGGGTTGACCTCCGGTGTGGAACACCGGTCACCCATGTTGGTGATGACCAAGTCCAATATGTTGTCACATCTGGTGGAAGTGTTGACCAGTTGATCCAGGGCATTTAAGTTTATAAATTCTAGGAAATGTTGGGCAAGGGAGTTAGTACTTGAGTAGTTCTTCCAGTTAATATTTGGGTAATTATAATCACCCAATATTAGGGTGTTTGGTAGGACCTTTATGTTTCCCAGTGTTTCCAGAAATGTGGAATGGAGGTCCTGGGACATGGTGGGTGATCTGTAGCAAGCTACAATTTGAATTGCAGTTTTACCTGTTGTTAGTTGCACGTGGATGATCTCTGAAGCATCGTGATGTCCCACTAAGCTGGAGGTGTGGGTATCCTTGATGAATATGGATACACCCCTGCCTTTTGTATTTCGGTCCAGGTTCTGTGGCTGAAATGTATGGTATGAGCTCTAGCCTGGTAGTGCTGTGGTGCTTTCTGGTGCCTTAATCCAGCTTTTGGTTACTGCACATATATCGATTTTCTCCAAACTGAGGAGTACCTCGAGTGCGTGCATTTTGAGGTTTAGACTTCTGGCATTGAGTAGCATTACCCTCAGTTTTTTGTTACTTGTGCTATTTATGGCAGTGGGTTTGTCTTTTGAGCCTTGCCTAAAAATGACACTATGGTGTTGGCAAGAGCCTTGGCCAGTATTTGAAAGCCTAAGGGTGACAGGTGCAAGCCATCTCTAGAGAAGCAGCGTGGCTTGTCGAGCATGTCATCCCAGGTGGACAGACACTGGATCCCCTTTGAATGACACCAGAAACTTAGCCAATTATTGAAATTGATAATTTTTTTTCTTTATACCATGATATCATTCTTGGTGAGAGCAGGATGCTACTGAGGGTCAGAGTCATACCGGCCTGGGCTACATGATCAGAGAGCTCTTCTATGTCTCTTTTTATGCAGTCCAGGGAGGTACGGCTCAGGTCATTCACACCAACATGGACAATGACAGAATCGTATTTGTACTTGTTCTGGAGTGACCTGAGTGTTTGTGTTATGTGGCGGATCCTGGCAGACAACAGGCAGCTAACAGTAACCTTCTCCTTATTCAGCTAAGTGAGTGGGATGTCAGTGTGCCTGACTACAGAGTCACCTATAACTAGTATGTTGGGTATGTTATTTTGTATTAAGGGCTGTGATTGTGTGGCACACTGGTTTTGGAAAGTATGTGTTTCATGGTTTGTGTTGGGGGTTGGCGGTTGCTTGGATGTCTGCTTTGGAGGTCTCTGTTGCTTTTGCAGATTTTTATTTATAGGCTCCGGATATGTTTTTGTGTAATTTATGTGTGTTTTTTGCCGGTGCTGGTTTAATGGGTCTATGTGAGACTGGTGGTGTGATGCAAGTATTTCCCTTCTCTTCTTGACTGTCTGATCCAGTCTTGGGTTGAGAGAGCTTATCCTCCAGTTTGGCTGTATAATTGCATCTCTCACATGTATTAGTGTTTGGTGGTAGGAGGAGAGGGTTGTCTGTGTACTTGAGGCAGTTGTAACATTGCCTCAAAATGCCCAGATTCCCCAGTTGGACTAAAGAGTACACCTGAAACTGCCCTTTGGACATGCCTGGATAGGTACAATGAACTGTTTTAGTGAATGGCTGGTAAGGTCGAATAGAGAGCCTTGTCCTTCTGTACAGTATAGGGGGGGTCTAGTGCTAGGGTTTATAAGTGCTTGCTATCAGTTTTGAGCAAGTGCCGAGCTGAGAAATGAATGGCTTGAGTGCTTAAGTTAAAAGTTTGTCTAGTTCCAAGGGAAAAAATTGAAGAGGAGACTTTGTGGAGCCGGGAATAGTTATACCCTAGCTAACCAGCACTGCCCGGCATGCAAAACAGGGCAAATGCGTTTTTTATAGCAGGGAAATGAAAGAGATAGAAATTAACCCAAAATAGCCAATAAACTACTAATTTCTGGGCTGAAGCCACTCCTCTAGGGAGAGATAGGCTGCTCAAAGCTCCTCTTTCTCACAGGTGAACAGAGAAACTACCTTCTATCCAAGTAGGTTAAGGGCAAACAGAGATTTGTAACACAGCCCTGAATTCAGCACTAACCTGAAAACTGGACTATACTAGCTTAGAAAGGAGGGGAAACAAGTATTTTTTTTTTTTCAGAAAATAAAGCAGATACAAACAAACAAATAAAACCACTTTAAATCCACAGAAAAGGATACTTAATGTTATATATCTCAGATCAGCGTTGTAGTCAATGCCCCTAGCAATAAAGTAGAGTAGAAAGAAACACAAATTCAGTAAAAGCAGATGAATTAAGTGCAATTTTATATATATATATATATATATATATATATATATATATATATATATATATATATATATATATATATATATATATATATATATATATATATAAAATAGAAAATGAACAAACTGATTTAAACAAGTTACCCAGTTAACCAGAAAAAAAGCTCAAAACTGAGCCCTGTTCCAGCAGTCTTCAATTAGACAAGTTCTAACTGCACACGCCCACTATCAGGGTGCAGGGGAACCTTCTCCAAAAAAAGATGGCCTGGATCAGTGCTCAAGTTTTACAAATGAAAGGAGATTCAGCAGGCCTGAATCTGGTCTATGCTACAGCAACAAAGTGCACCAATTTCAGAAAGAAGCAGTTTAAATAAGCAGGCACAATAAGCCTGTGACCAGAAATTCCCAGCTCAGAAGGGCAGAATCCAGCCTCTCCTCCCACAAGAGTGCAGACCACAATCCTTCTTAATGTAGAATAACTGGCCTGAAACCCAAGTGCTTAAACCAGAACTAATACACTTTTAGAATAGCAGACACTGAGCCTTCAGTCAGCAATTTCCAGCTTAGAAGGATGTAAGCTACCTGTCCTGCCACAACAGTGCTGACCACAAACCTTAATGTAAAACAACTGGTATGAAGCCCAAGTGCTTAAACCAAAAGACATAGAATAATGGTTACAATTTAATCAGGCTACTACCAAGCAGTAATAAATGCAGCAGAATAAATAAAATTAAGTACTTTTAAGAAGAGGCAAAAGCAAAATAAAGTACGAGGAAACACAAATACAGTAAAAGCAGATGAATAAAGTGCAATTTTTTTTTTGTTAGGTTCTTCCTTCCTCTCTCCTTGCACTTCTAAGTGGGTTGGCCTTCTCAGGTCTTCTCTCTGTATTAAGTAGATTAAGTAGAGTGAACACTAGACTCAGAATATGATCTCACTGTACTCTGTTAAGTGAGTAAATGAGATAGTCTCAAATACAGACTTACAGGATGTGTGGACAATTCCAGAGCCACCAACACTAACACAAAAATAAGAACAGGGAGGGTGAGTGGGGAACTAACTGCAGAGAGACAGACAGCACACACTATTCAGTGAAACACACAACTAGGTAACAGAAAAAATGAAATACAGTACTTTTAAAATTGCAAGTTTGTACTTAACTTCAGCTTCTAATGCAGGTGATTATAGCCAACCAAGTCTTTCAGAAGTTGAGCATAAAATGAATTCTCAAACTTTTTTGCTAGCTCTTAAAGTACAGAGGAAGCCCTGTAGGCTAACAGTTAAATATCAGATAAATAAGTGAGAAGACCGCCACCACCTCTTATAGCAGAGAGACACACAGCACACACTGTTCAGTGCTTTACTTGAATGTCAAGCATGTTCCAGAGAAGAGATGGTGTCTGAGAGATGTATCTCTCTCTCCAACATGATTTATTATGTCAGAGGTTAAGTTAACAATCTTGGAATCAGTCACCCTTGTGCAGCTTGCATTAACAATGTGCAACATTTCTATCAGGGCCAGATTGGAGGGTAACCTGTAGGCCAGACACAGACTGACCCTTATTAGTCTGTTGGAGATATAATACAGTGATAAGGCTGCCAATCTTTCTGTATATGGCTTGTTGTTTACACTATTTATCTTCATTGTGCAAAAACTCGGGCTGTTCCAGCTGTTGCATATGTGTGGTGAGGTACATACAAAAGAGTACATTCTACTCAATTATTGGTGTGACAAAGGTCAAGAACAATAGCATTATAATGTTCTTTGATGTGGATGGCCTGCCCATACTTATGAGTTGTGCCATATATAGTGGTCAAAGTTCCAATTATTATCTAAATGAGTACCCACTTCACATACCACTGGGTGTACTCATAGTGGTGTGTAGTCTATATCATTATTACCTTGGGTATTTGCTTTCCAAAAGTGATTAATTATGCTTTTGTGTTCATTTAGTGTGTTTTCATGGCTCTGACAGCAATCACATTTGTGCATTAATACTTTCTGCAGTATATTAATAGTGTTCATGGATTCAATGATTGTTCATATTTTGCAGTGATCCACAAAGCTGGAAAGACAAAGGCTCTCTAAGTTTGTCTTAACTTCTGAGAAGTAAATACCAAACAGGAAAGTGTGAAATACAGAACCCTGTGGTACAGCCTGATCACTGGCCTCTTGTTAGAGGTGAATTCACACACTTCATCTGTATGTGTCCTGTCAGTAATCCATTTGGCTACCAATCTGGTGATGTATGCATTCATGTCCGGTTGGGACAGTTTCTCTGTGATACCTGAGTGTAGATTTGTGTCAAATGCCTTGGCCAGGTCTAGTTGGTGGGATGCATAGTCTTTCCCTCATTCATGCCCTTGGTGACCTTCTTGAAGAAGTCAAACCAATTTAACAAACATGATGTAGCCTTAATGAATTAAATATGGGCTGGTTGCACAGTCAGGAGATTACCTTTTTTGACGAGGTCCATGATGGTTCTTTTGACTGGCTTGCAGATCAGGGGAGTCAGTCATATGGGTCTATAATTCCCTGGGTCAGGTGCTGCCCCCACCCTGCTGTACACCCTTCTTCCAGAACATAAACTGTCTGGAGGCTGTGTTTAAGTAGGGATATAACTGTGTTTCCTAGGTCAAGTTTTAAGTTATTAATGAGGCAACCTGGGATGTTGGCAGGGCCAATTGATGCCATGTATTTAGCTTTACAGAATGCATAGATGAGCTGCTCTCTTGAGAAAATAAGCTGAGTAATGTTTGTATGTATACTTTGGGTGATGTCCAGTATGGGCTGGAGGGGTGAAGCTTGATCCAAATCTTTCAGTTAGCAGATGGAATATTTCCTATAGCTGAGTCTGGGTGGTGCCATCCACAAACAGCTCTGCATTTAGTTGTCTGTTCCCTTAACATTTTATAATTACTTTAAAAATTATTTGGACAACACCTCCAAATACAACTATGGGTATGCATCATATGCAACGCAGTTAAGTTGCTCAAAATCCTACAGCTCGGGTCTATATTATAAGACTGAACGTTCACAACTGCGAACACTTAAACAGCGAAACATAAATGCCGAACTAATAAAATAGTGAAGGACGCAAACATCGAAATCTGGAACGGTGAACACATTTCCAACAACAACAGTGCCATACATGTAAGGATAACCTACAAAAACAAACTTCATTAAACACACTTTTGTAGGTGGGTAAGCCCCCCTCCACCCCCCTTCTTAAATATATCAACTTCGAGATCGCACTATAGTGGGGAAAAGGATATATTCCCTCTTCTCCATGATCACCCTGTTGGCCACAGAAATACGTTCGGCGTTCCAGATTTCATTGTTTACGTCTTTCGCTATTTTAGAAGTTCTGCGTTTATGTTCGCTGTTTAGGTGTTCGTGGTTGTGAACGTTCGGTCTTATAATATAGACCCCTACAGCTCTACCTATGTCTCATAATTACATCAATTGCACATCATATGCATATATGTTTTTCATTGTAAAGCTGTGTGTGAAGGCCTTGATACCATATATGGACACATTACAAATAAGGTGGATGTGGTTCAAGCTGAACAATTACTGGCACAAATGCTGAAAGTCACATAATGCTTCTGGGGACCACCTTAATAAACCTTGTGAACAGCAACACAATTGTGCATTCAATGAATTCTTCAAGGTTGCAATTGAATCTGAACTGGTTATATCTTTGTGTATGTAACAACATTGCAGCATGTGGATGAACTGAGATGCATGTTCCCATGTAATAAATATGACATTATATTGATGTATGGAAGCAGCAACAAAACCTTCACTTGGACGGCAGGTGCAAAGGCCCAAATGAACAATGAATCCCAAATCAAACGGCCCACACCAAATGAAGAAAAGATAAACCTTTATTGGTAGACAGACCGGTTTTGGCCCACACATGCCTTTATCAATGTATAATAAAAAAGGACCAAACAAGTCCCTTATAAATCATTGAAACACCACACAATATCCAATTGCAGACCATACCTAATTAAAAATTAATTAGATATGCAACCATTGGAAAAGTTTTTTTTTTTTAATATAATAAATATATTAATAGACCCATCACCAAAAAAAACAAATAATGCAGTCAAGACAAAATATGTAACCAAAAAACCAAACAAACAAAAATATTATAAAAAATTACAGATGTTCATTTAGACCCAGTGGAAATAATCCACCAAGTGTGATTATCCAACCCTTTTCTTTTCTGGTCAATATCTCATGCCATCTGGCTTTAATGAGTTTATGGCTACTTACTTTAGCAATGATAGTGAAACGGAAATTAGCATTACTGTGCACCTAAGTATGTTTGCACAAAGCATTGGCAACAACTTTAGTTCTAATGTTACTAAGATGTTCCAAAAAATGTATCTTCATAGGTCTGGATGTTTGTCCAATGTAGAATGCAGAGCAATTACAAACAGCCAAGTAAATAATCCAATCACTACTACAATTAGTCAAAGATTTAATTTCAAAGATCCGTGGTGTATTCTTACTGCTAAATTCCTTAGTTTTAACCACATGCTTGCAAAAACTACAATGACCACAAAGGAAACACCCCCTTAACGTGGTACCATCCTAAGTACATTGACACCTAATACTAGGAATGGGAGCACGTTTATAAAAATTAAAGTGACGCCCTAAGGTGACACCTTTATGAAAAGAAAGCACACCTGTTATCAAGTGTTTGTCTAAGATGTTCATCTGCTAATAAAAGATCCCAATGTCTCTGTACAAGATTAACCAATCGCTGGGTATTTCTGCCAAAAATAGTTATGAACCTGACCTTAGTATCATCCCTATGGTCATGATGGTGGTATTTCAGCAACTCTTGTCTGGGCATTTTGTCTGCCTCACTTTGGATTAATGATAAATGAGCTGGAGAATACTCTCTCTATAAATCTAGCCATTAGGTCAATATTAAAGTGTACTAAATCATCTTCCTTAGAGCAAATGCGCCAAATATGCATGTATTGAGACTTTGGAATGTTTCTAATAATATGCCTTGGATGACAGCTGGATGCATGTAACAAGGAATTAGAGTGAAAGGGTTTCCTGTATACAGAACTGGTAAGAATACCATCCTCTTGTTTACTTACCATGACATCCAAAAAGGAAACAGACTTCCTGTCACAATTAACTGTTAAATGGATTCCCCATTTGTTGTCATTAAGATACTAAGATTAGGTTCATAACTACTTTTGGCAGAACTACCCAGCAATTGGTTAATCTTGTACAGAGACACAGGGATATTTTATTAGCAGATGAATATCTTGGACATCTTGGACAGATACTTGATAATAGGTGTGCTTTTTCTTTTAAAGGTGTCACCTTAGGGGGTCACTTTAGTTTTTATAAATGTGCTCCCTTTCCAGTATTAGGTCTCAACATACTTTGGATGGTACCACATTAAGGAGGTGGTTCCCTTGTTGTCATTGTAGTTTTTGCAAGTATGTGGTTAAAACTTAGGAATTTAGCAGTAAGAATACACCACGGATCTTTGAAATTAAATCTTTGACTAATTGTAGTAGGGATTGGGTTATTTACTTGGCTGTTTGCAATTGCTCTGCATTCTACATTGGGCAAATGTTCAGACCTATGACGTTACGTATTTCGGAACATTTTAGTAACATTAGAACTAAAGTTATTACCAATGCTTTGTACAAACATACTCAGGTGCACATTAATGCTAATTTCTGTTTCATTATCATTGCTAAAGTAAGTAGCCATAAACTCATTAAAGCCAGATGGCATGAGATATTGACCAGAAAAAAAAGGGTTGGATAATCAGACTTGGTGGAGTATTTCCACTGGGTCTAAATGAATATCTGTAATTTTTTATAATATTTTTGTTTTGTTTTTTTTTTTGGTTATGTATTTTTTCTTGACTGCATTATTTGATTTTTTGTTGATGGATCTATTAATATATTTATTATATTTAAAAAAAAAAACTTTTCCAACAGTTGCATATCTAATTAATTTTTAATTAGGTATGGTCTGCAATTGGATATTGTATGGAGTTTCAATGATTTATAAGGGATTTGTTTGGACCGTTTTTATTATACATTGATAAAGGTGTGGGCCAAAACCGGTCTGTCTGCCAATAAAGGTTTATCTTTTCCCCATTTGGTGCTGGTGGTTTGATTTGGGATTCATTATATGATGTATCTCACAGAGCATTTAATGATGGTAGGTATGCACATGCACAGCTGTGCCACACTGCTAGTGTCACTGGGATGGTTGAATGAGAACTGCATAGAATGTTGATGGTCTCCACTGGATAAACGCATGCCTTAGTAAGGCAACAATATACATAGCATCATCACATGTCAACAGTTATCAGGAGGCATATTAATACAGCTGTTATGGAAGGAACAAGCAATCAAATGGCTGCAGAGGCCATCAGTAGATTACCTCAAATCCCAGATTGGAATATATTGTTGTAGAGCTACCGTACATTCGCATCTCAACATAGCACATGTAGATAACAGTAACAGTGACATGTGCAATGTTCACAGGGTCATATGAAATTACTAGTCTCAGGGCAGCTTTAAATAAAACTTTGGCTATTATTATGGCATTTAAACAAAAATTACTATATCTATAGGATGGAATTTATTAAGGGTATGTGCATATGTGTGCATTTGTTTGATCATATTACATACTGCCTCTGCCCATATGTGACATGTGCATCATCCTTGACAGAATTACCAGCCACACATCCAGATTTCTGAAGCTGGCTTGCAGAGAGTCATGGAAGGATTCTTCTTCACAATGTGTGTGTCACAAAAATATTCATTTTTATATATGTCTAATGCTTATTAGAAGCTAAAAGGGTTAACACATGTTCATTCTATTTTATGTACAGCTTAATTCTGTATGAAATTATAAGATGATTTTTCAAACCACAGTATGCTTTCTGAAACTGCAAGATGCACCCTGACATAGTAATTGCTAGCACAGCAATATTCATGTTTATGCCTTTTTGGAAATGTACTTCAGAAGCAGGTGATTATCTGCTAGGTCAGGAAATGAATGAATAGAATACTGTTTTTCTATAATATGATTGAATATGAACAATTGGCCTTGTTCGTGTTATGAGAACATGCACAGCTGTGGAAAAGAAGAGATACATAAAACAAAAGACTGCTTGAAAAATCTGTACTTGCTTTGTGCTCGAATTAGCTATAGTACCTTGAATGGTAACATAACATAGTGTGAAACTGTATCTAACCGGTGGTCACCAAGGCCACGTTTTTCTTAGGAAGTTTTTCATAAAATTGATAGTGCAAGCAGAAAATTATAGATAAACAGCTGCTATGTAATGATGATAAAACTTGTGATCTGTTACGTCAGCTTAGCAGGCAATGTCTTGTTAGAAAGTGTATAAAGATAGACTTACTTCCTGATTTTAGTTAGACAAACTCTGTATTAGCACGTTTTTGTCTCCTTACTGCAAGATTAAAGTGCCTTAACCTGAACCTACCGTGTATTGATCATTTTCAAAGTTTATTTTTCCTATGACAGTGTGTACTCCTCTTTTAGAAGATGAGGGAAAGATGGGATGTTGGCTTCATGGATCTATGTTAAAGTTTCTCCTGAGTAGGAGTGAAATGAAAAGATATTCAAAAGATCATACATTGACTGTACCATAACACCAGCCACACACATAGAGCAATTGGCTGATGTCAGATTTGAACATTAAACCTGAGTAGGTATAGAAGCTGGAGTCCATAAAATGTACGGCTAGCATCACAACTTATGCCTGACTTTAGCAGTGTCACAGTGCATTTTATAGAGGGTGATAGCATCATTGTATGCTGAGAAGATGTTTAGGAGAGTGTCTGACAGAGAGATGCAGTCACATATTGATGTAAAATTGTCTCTAAAATATTATTTGGATGAACACACAATCACATTGACTGCTGTGAGATTAGAACCCTTAAGTATCTAGTTACTGAAGCTTGAGAACACAGTACTTAACATCAGCGCCACAACACACATTTGACTTAAGCAGTGTCAGAGTGCACTTTATAGAGCATGACATCATCAGTGTATGTTGAAAAGAAGAAGTTAGCAGGAGTGTCTCACATGCTGCTCTAAAATCGTTTCCACAATGACAGCTAAATGAACACAAATGAATGCAAGTTGACTGCAGTAAGTTTAGAACCCCTACCTACCTACCTATATACAAAACACAACACCTAACTCAATCACCATGGCACAATTGTCTTACATGCAGCTCTAAAATGATCTCCACAATGACAGCTAACTGAACACAAACACACTCAAGTTGACAGCATTGAGTTTTGAACCCCCTCCTGCCTACAGAACATGGTGTATGAGTGCAGGGCACATATGAGTCTGGGTATATATGTATTCAGTCACAAATAAGTTATTTTTCTTTGGTTGTGTTTTTAAATAGATTTTGGTGGGATGAAGAATAACTGAGCAATAACCATAGTAGTAATTGCCAAACACCTCTTTACATAGCACACCGTCAAGCAACTGATTTGTGTAACCCCTTCCAAGAGTCTGAACATGTAAAATGCACATTTAATGAATACAACTTGAACTTGAGAAGTGGTTATGCATATATGCTATGGGAGAAATAGCTGACAGACAATATGGTGTTCATACTGTAATTTACATTGGAAATATTGTCATAACATTTATGACAATGAGAACTGTTGCTATTGCATTCCCTGTTTGCACAGAGTTAAGTTATGAGCAAACAAGATTCTCTGCTTAAATAGAAAAATAATGATATATCTATTGGTTCACCTTTCTTTACACAATCAGGCTGAGTGGTGAGGCAAGGCCGTCAGCAGTTTGGACAGTAATGAGTAAAAGAAATACACTTGCTGTTTAGCTTTCCTTGTAGCAGCAGTTGTAACATAATTGAACTTTTGTTTACAACACAGATGGCACAATTTATAATTTTATTTATTTATTTTTACATTTGTTTACCGGGAAAGTCTGACTGGACACAGGTCCATTTTCAGTGGAGGCCTGGGGAGAAAAGCTCCAGATACAGTTAAATACAACAAAACAATACAACAGGTACATCATAAAGGTAAACATTACAGATACAGAGTGACACAATGACAGGCAGTCATTTACAGCAAAGGACACTTAGCAGAATTTTTTTTTCATATACTCTAGGGATTTGAAATAGTCAGAGGATGGGAGGTGGCAAGGTCTCAACACAGTTCAATCTAATTTTTTGAACATGGTGTCAGGACAGCATTACATAAGTGAATGTGCTAATTCCTGCAAATGTGAGAAGCAGTGACTGCAGTGAAGTACCGTATAAAAATAAACAGCAGTCACATGATTTATGTCAACAGCACACATATGAATTTGCTTTTTAATACATTCAGCAGTCTAAATAACTGTTCAAGTAAATGTTTCAAAGTATTGCCTTTACTCTGCTTTAAGTCTGTGTTCCTTTAGCACAGCAAGTTTAAACACCATTGCACAGAGGTAACCATAGGACACAAAGAGCCATTCACCTGTGCTTGGCATTCATGTGCGATGCAAAACTCCAAGCAAATGCAGAGGACAAAAAGTGAAGGCCTTTATTAGTGGTTTATTATTTATGGGTATGGAGTGTGATTCTAATTTCTGACCAGAGTAAAGGTGTGAAAGTGGGGTAGATCGAAAACTGGTGAAATGTGGGTAAGCAGGAGAGGAACAAAGGGGAAGTAATATAGGAATGTGCAGGAGGGAATTAGGAAAGAAGCATAGCTATTCACTTCTTCAACAATGTTATATGAATATGGATAGGAAATTGGGTGAATTTAGACTGTCACCACAACACAGATTAGTGACAACAATGCTTGACCGAATTAAGTGTGCAAAGAAGACACATTCAAAGTGAAACGCTATGTTTGAGACAATTTTTTTGTGGGACAGGTGCCCATTGTTTGATTTTATTAAAAAAAAAGATTTGTGTCTGGAAAGGGACATAGGAATGTCAGGGTCAGGTACGTAGGGTGGTTGAGGAAGCAGGTGCAGAAAAACAGGAAAAACAAGACAGAGACCGGGATGGTGACAGACACAGGAGTTTGAGAAAGACCATGACTAGGTATAGGAAAGTGACATCGGAGGCACATAGGGACAATCAGACTCTAGTCCTCATCCTCAGAACTGTCATCACTGTCCCCTTCCTTAGTTCCCTTTTAGATTGCTTGATGTTTGGGTTTTCTTAGCACTGCAACAAGCAACTTCTCCAGATGGCTCAGTTGTGCACCAAAGGTCCCTTCTAAGACCTCACGCACCATGCTAGGCAACTCCTGGTGGATGACAAAATAAATCAACCTCAACCAATCAAACAATACTCCCAAACAGTGCTACTATACCAACATTTGAGGTAATGATACCTGATGCTGAGGGCTCAGTTAATGTAAGAGCTGCAGAGGCAGTACTGCCAGGCTGCATCCCAGGTGTGCTGGGCATTGATGTGGCAGCAATTGGAGGGGTAGCAGGCTGAGCCACAGTGGTTGTCCTACCTCCATGTGCTGGAAATCATGTTGCTGGTTGTCCAAAAATTATGACATCAGAACACTGTCATCACATGTATAAAAATAAAAAAGAGAGAAAAGGGGGAAAGCAGTAAGAGAAAAAAATAAGATAATTAGAACCATTATATGTCATATTCAATAATTTAATGCAATAAAAATATATGTTTACTTTTACATTAACTATACCTTTTAAAAATACAAAATAGGACTGAGAATTGTTGCAAATAATTCTTGCAATGTGCATATATTGCACATATGCTTTTAAAAATAATACAGATTAAGTTAGCAACATGGTATTTGTGACAATTGTGTTGAAATTTATATTAAATAATGTTTTTCTTTGGATTTGAACCCACAACATCTAAATACAGTATTACACTTGATGCCTACAATTACTTTGAGCTACAGAATAAAGCATGCATGTTTTCTTTTACAGTAAATATATCCATGCTTAATTTACTAGCAATGTATGGAAAAGAAATAATTTTAATAAAATGTTAATTTTTGCTGCATACATACCCCTTGCTTCTGTGCATCTTTCTAATTGTTCAACATGGGCCTCCCTATTTGCTGAAATCTCCTGACCAGCTGGAAAATAAATATTGAGATAGCCAAGACTGGTATGGATAATGTTTATCTCCAGCTTTCTATATCAGTGAAAATATCTTTATCTGTATAGTTACACAACTGTGGGATGTTAGCAGTCCTAAACTCAACCAGTCACTGGTCGAGTTGTTTCTGCTTGTACCTTTTCAGGTCATTGTAGTGATACCTGCATTGCTCCCCAGTGCATGAAATGCCAGTCACACTGTAGATAGGCTTAGCTAGACTGTACAAGCCTCTGATTTATACTGAGACTTGGTATAGTCCCACTGCAGCAGCTTATGGCTGTGGTGCTTTACAAGGAGTGCAGTGAATATTCTTGACTCCTCTAAATCCCATCTTAGAGCCCTGAATTGGGCACCATCCTTGTCAGATCTTGCCATGTCTGCAGAAGTCATCCAACAACAATTAAAGTGTTTTCCCACTAATTCATGATATTGCATTGAATGGTCAGTGCACAAACCCACACAATCATATGATCTTTGAGCAAACCCACACAACTATGCCACCAGCATGTGCGCACTAGTGCACTCAGATCAGCATTGCGAAGTAAAGAGGAAGGCAGATTATGAAATAAGAAGGGTAATTTAACACTTAGCATTAATTTATGGCTTGTCTTCTGCTATACCTGTTAAATAACTTGACTTTTGAGACATGAATAGGGGGGACATGAACTGCATGACTTGACATATACTTTGCTGGGCCTTGGACACTGATAAAAGTCATTTGTACAATGTGGCATTCAAACTTATTTAAAATCGAGACTACATATTCTTCCACACAGGTGTTTTTTCCTCATTGCTACAGAAGTGTTTATCAGACAATGCTCATTAAATATATAGACACATTAAAGAGTGAGTGGTGCTACACTTCAGTCAACCATGTATGTGTGCGACCTGACAAAGTTCTGGTTTATGCATTCTCATGTGTGATGCAGGAATAATGTGTGACAATATACTGGAAATGCAATATACTTGTATTACTTTCAGGAAAGATTTCCGAGTTCTGGCTCAGACCATGCTATACATTGTGTTTTTCAGCTATACTTGTGTTATGTGAGTTGTGAAGATGCAAAGTGTGAAGTCCATCCCAGGGCAGAAAAGAAACTTTTATTTATTTAGTTTTCTTTGTATACCATGAAAGTCTGACTGGGTAATAACCCATTTTCTGTGAAGGCCTGGGGAAAAAAAGCTCTATTTGCTTACATTGCATTATACTAAGTTCCAATTAAATGCAGTGGTTACATTTCTATTTACATTTATACATAAACAGTAGTTACAGTTTTACATTCTAAGATTTTACAGAGGTGGATGTTGCTAAAGCAAATGTGCACATGCAACTTAGTGGATTGTACAGGTAGCGGTTATGTATAAAAATTGTTTTGTTATTTCACTGAGGGTTTGAGTGTATTCTGTTTAAGGAGAGTATCTGTAGAGTATCATATGGTGAACACAAAGTCTTAACCTTGTGATGAGCATGTGCAGGACCAGGATTGGTTAAGATATATTAATTTGTCAGAGAGTTTATATGGGGGATGCTATTCCAGAATTTACCAAAATATTGGGAAACAGCAAGTTTCCTGCAACATTATTCGACTTATTTGTAATAAAAATTTGCTAATAGAGCCGAGGTGCTGAATAGTAAGGCAGTAATATTTTTTTGTGCAGGGCATTTTTATGGATAATAAATGAGTTTGTGTGCTGTATTTAGTTGTGAATATGCTAGGTAGCTGTGTAATTCAAGCCAGTTTAATTGCTTTAAGCTATGACAATGGTGGGTCCTATGAGGCAGATTGGTGGAAAATTTAGCTATTTTATTGCAGCAGGAGGCAGGTTTCTTGAGGCAATACTTCCAATGCTCCATCAGTGGTTGATGTGTCCACACCCAGATGTGGTAGGCCATAAGGTCATGGTCCTGGGCTTACCCATGAGGAGAGGTCATCCAACAGACATCAGTCATATTCAGATAGCACTAGCACATTTGACCATGGGAATGGATGTGCTACTGCAACTCCTGGCAGTGCCAGTTCTCACATTTGGGGATGATGACAATGAACTGTTAACTCTACCATGCACTGTTCACACCTGTCCAACATGCCAAGATGTAGAGCTAGAACAGAGCTTAGCTATGTTCTTGCAGACACTCACATGCGCTTCTCATCTCTAGTGCCCATACAGACACACACACATACACACACACACACACACACACACACACACACACTTGGGTCATTTGTGAGGCTTGCAGCTCATTTTGTCTCAGCCATTTAATACTAAGCTAAATTTCTGTCTTCCTGCCTTTTTTACTCTCATGCACTCACTACCTTTTAAGTCAGCCTTCACCTGCTGCCCCCTCCCACACTCACACAACAGCCTGTGCAAGTGATGATAATGGTGCCAAATCTTTGTTTCTATCTTTTGGATTCAAGGATGCATACGTCTTTTTTCTGATGCACAGGCTGCATAGCTGACTGAGAGTTTAGTAGTGTTTGTGATGCTGTTTGAAAATTATACTGCTATCTTACAGTTTTTTTATTGTGTTGTATCTTTCATGCATGAGGCTTATTATAAAGAGCCGACATCTCTTGATATGTCAGTGGCACTCCTGTCAGATATTGGTGCTATTGTTGTAAAACTCACCCACTTTGTAGTTAAATACATTAGCAAGTACAGTATGTAAGGATCTGCCATTCATTTGTGTTGTTAACCATTTATTTCTCTGTTCCAGGTTCAATAGTTAGCTTGATAGTCCTGCAGTTACAAGTGTTTTAATTCAGGGCTGACTCTGTCTGATGCTAGCAGTGCACATCCATTACATGGGTAAGTAAAGGTTGTGAGTGTTGCCTTGCATCAGTTTTGCTGTATGTATGTTTGTGCATAGGATGAATGTTGTACCCCTTAGGTCATTAGCATAGTTGTTATCCATTGCATCTTGGCCAGGGCAACAGCATATTGTGCATGCCTGCATCTATCTACCCCCACAGAAGATGGTAGTTCCCCTCTGAGTCCTAACCTGGATGTGGCTGTGGTGACCTTTCCAGTGCTGGTGAGATGTGTTCCCCTTCCCCTTGGTGTTCCTGTTGAAGCTGTTTTCTCAGGATAATATTGCAAAGGATAACACAGACATTGAAAACTTCAGCAGAAGTACTGGCATTGTACTGCAGCCCCCTCTTCCCCCAGATGTATCTAGGCACTGGAACCATGACTTCAGCAGCTCAATACATGTTCTATGATATTTCTTGTTTGAGTGTGCACCTCATTGTAGCATTCTTTGGTGGGTGGGTGGGTGTGAATTTCTGAATGGTGTCATCAGCCATTCTCTCTGCATCAATCAGTAAATGACCTTGTGGGATATCCCCCTAGAAAACCTCTGGTAGAGTTGAGAGTTGTGCCAGATATGGAAGTTGTGGTAATTGCAGGGGTTGCCAGCACACACATTTAGGATGATTCTCTTAGCTTTACACATGACCTGGCAGGTAATGGAGTGGAATCTCTTTCTGTTTATGTAGTCCCTTCCCTTTTCCCTGGGTGGTGCTTTGATCTCAATGTGCTTGCAATCTATGACACCCACGACTTCAGGAATGTGATATATGAGGTAGAAATCCTGCATAGTTGTAACGCTGTCCTTGAGGGTTAAGGGAAAATGTATGTAGTCACTAGCATGCTGTAACATAGCATTCAGGAATTGATGTAGGATCCTGAATGCTGTTCCTGTGACACCCCCAGCATGGCCCCCATTGGTCTCTGGAAGGTTCCTGTATCTAAAATTCTAAATGTTACACATACCTTAGTTGACACAAGTACTGGGTACCCTCGGTTTGCTCTTGCTGTCAGATGAGGAAGACAGATGTTGCAGAGCTCCTGTAGTGCGTCTCTATCAACCTTGCAGTACTCAACTATTTCCACCTTATGCGGACCATGAAAAGTTAAATGGTGTCTAAACACCCTTCTTCTTCTTGACTGAGGTCTATTAGCAGCAGGAACATAGAGATGAGCCTGTTGCACATACACATGCAGAATACCAGCAGCAGCCACTAGCATTCTTTCTGTGTAGAGAAGTTTCAGTGGCTGTATTCCAAAAGGTTTTGTAATTCAAGGCCAAAACCTGCACTGAGTGTACACGATTGTTTATAGTTTGTTGAGAAGTTCCTCCATCTTGTATTGGTTGATAAGCATACAGTTCAGCTGCTTATGTTGTAATTAACATGTCATCATGTTTACCAGGTTTGCATGGCTCTACATGGCAGTTCTATTTTTTTGTTTGTTTTGTTTTTATGAAAGTAACCACAGAAATACTAATGAAGGTATACTGGTTTTACTGGGTTTTAATAGAAGCCATGTCAACTGTAATGGCATTATTTTCAATAACTACTTAAAGATCTCTTCAGCTTACAGTTTTTTTTTATGTAACCAATAATGCTTGCCATAGTAGGCATTAAAGAAAAATAAGACCAAACAGGGGAGCTATGCAGACTAGCAACAGAGGCAGAAGACCTCTCCATCTTTAGCAGGTCAATTATTTTGATACAAAGCCTAATCAGATGGCCATTATTGCACTTAGTTGATGGATTGTGGATTTGTTTTTTATTGAATGATTTTATAATTTAAAAGTATATTTTATAAGAATAAGACTCTACTTTCCTTGTTAATTTATAGTGGAAAGTTTAACATTGCAATATTAGCAATGTCTAAATAATAGTGAATACCTATCCCTGGGATTCAATAATGTCTACACTGTGTACACCATTCTGAATGAACAGGCAACACAGGTATAAGTCACACATTCTTCCTCCTAATTTTAGTTTTCTTACTAATATTTTGCAGCTGTAAATATTGACAGGATTCATAAATGTTACCACAAAGTGTACACTTTATGTACATTTAGAGTAATCTTTCTGAGTGACAGCACAGAAAATGTGGTAGGGATGTTCTTGAATACTTATTGTGTACACTTAGTGTACACTTAGTGTGTGTGTGTGTGTGTGTGTGTGTGTGTGTGTGTGTGTGTGTGTGTGTGTGTGTGTGTGTGTGGTGTATTTCTTTTTGTCTGGTTCTGTTAGTCAGTGCATGTGTATTTCTCTGAGTTTGCAAGTCAGTAGTCAACTGTCTGATGAAAACTAGTAGGGATCCCACATGGGAAATGCAAAGAGGGTGCAAAGTACGCACTACAGCTGGAGTACTCATAGGCTGTACATAATGTAAGAAAATGATCTCAGGTAATAATAACAGCTGCTATGAACCACTTCAACCATTGTGACAATGTGGTCACCTGTACAAGGCACAACTTCACCTGGAGCACCACAGACAGTTTTGCAAAACATGCAGGCAAAGTGAAACTGGAACATTTAAAATCCTACAGAGAAATTCCACTATCTCAGCTAATGAAATATGAAAAGTATACATAAACACAGAGGGAAATAAATGTAGGCCAAATGTTGAACACTGTTATCAGATACTGCTATGCTTTTTTTTAAGGAAGTGGCACAATAGTACAAGAAAATGCAACTGCATGCCAACTACAGTGTTTTCCTCATTTTGTTTATTTTCTCGGACATACAAGATAGAACGCTTTTATTGCTAATACATGTTGTTTTCACTGTATAGAATTATGGGGCTGGATTCGTGAATCACTAATTTTCACTCTACTATTGTGTGTATGTCTAACCACAACACACACTATAGCATGCTATATTCTATTCATTAAAAAGCTCCACACATCATGTAGAGACACTCATCAAATGTAAACAGCAGAGTATGCTAATAAAAGCTGCAAGTAAAAGCAGTCATTCTGTATCATTGCTCCCAACCATGTAACTTGCCTTTGTCAGGAGCTGTACTGCCATTTCCACATCCCCAGATCAAAGTGATGGTGCTACCTAAACGTTAGTGCTACCTGCTAGATAAGCTGTCTTCATGACTATGTCCAGGACCATGACCTCGTGGCCTCCATATCTGGGTGTGGACACCTCACTCACTGATGGAACAGTGGAATTAGTGCCACTAATGGAGCAGGATCTGGCACAAAGTCAGCTAACTCCAGAGGATGTTTTGGCTTTATGGACATGCAGATGACCGTCCTCTCCAGCAGACATTCCATCACAAACAGTGCCGGGTCCAGTGTGTCACCCATCCTATCCAGTGAGTCACACACATGGTTGAGGCAGTCATGCACATCGGAATGTGCCATGTTTAGGAGTCTCACAATCTCTACTAAGGCCCTGGTGGAACATACCTGTGCCTCCAAGACAACCCTATACATACATCCGGTGGCACATTATGACACAACAGCATCAGGAGAAGGGTGGATAGTAGGCCTTCTCTGAGCACCTCTATCAACCCTCCTATGTAGTGCCATGCCCTGACTATGGCTACAGGCAGACTCAACCAGCTTTGCAACTGGAGTTATCACACTACCCTGATCAATTGTGTCAACCTCAACCTGTCCTATATCTGAGGCCTCAGTGGAATGGGTATGCACAGGCATACTGACTGTGTCTGAAATAATACCAGTAGATGCACGAGTCACAACCTCAATATCAGACTTGAATGTCTACACTCCCTGATTGTGCCTCTGTATCACCACCATCATTATCAGAAGCTACCAATACTCTGACATCAGGTGTTATGAGTTCTACACTGCAACTGTCAGGATCACCAGTGATAATAATCAATAAACACAAGCAGGAGAGAAATAGTGGGTAGAAATGATCCAAACTTGGTTCTACACATTCATGTTAAACAATTTCTGATGTTAAAGGAAAACATTACTTCTTACCCTGTCCTCAAACTTGCATCTAAGTAGTGATTATTACTAATCTAAGAAAGTTTGTGCTTGTCATCTGCAGGTGGTCTTTCATATGGTAATTCTGGCATCCCCTGTAAAAAGGGGAAGGCAGTGGAAAGATGGCTAGTATACATCATGATGAAATGACACAAGGACAAGAGAATAATGCTCTGCCTATCTTCCCCTTAAGACATATCTCAGAATAATTAGACTGGCCATACCCTCCCAATACAATCTCTGTTGGACACTTCTCTCTTCTAAGTCACATGTTTTGATGTTTTCAGATGTCAAAGTAGTAAAACATAAAGATGTCTATAATGGCATTGAATGTATTATATATATAGCATACCTGGGACGTCTTCTAGGGACCCACTTGGTCTCTTGTCAACATCAGCATCAATATCAAATAGTCTGTGTGTGAATCCTCTTCTGAGCTGCCTGGATCTCTGAAAGTGGACAAGAAATACTCATTTTCAGTGAGTGGTGGTTCTGTTGCAGGATTCCCAGCATAGACATTTGTTCTTGTGCTACCACAGCTGCCCTTCTGCATGCCACTGCAGTCATGTCAATAGTATGATGCCACATCTGATAATAATTTCTGGCATGACTGTCCACTGTGTTTATATCAGTGATCACCTGCTGCAATATGCTTTTTCTGTCAGACATATCACCTCTGCCTCTGTCAAGCAGGACAGATCCATGGCAGCATATGAATCACTGAATGATGGCTTGCAGGAAACAGATGGTCTGGGTGACATATTACTGTATGGCATGAAACACACACATGCGCATACACACACACACACACGCATACGCACACACACACACACACACACACACACACACACACACACACACACACACACACACAAAAACACATTTTTAGCACATACAGAAAGCTATCTCCTCAAACCAAATCAGGGCATCCATCCACAACACAAAACAATTGAACACAAGAGTCGCATTTCAGACTACACACAAGCAAAGTGAGTCCCTCCCCCAAAAAGAAACATTAATACATTAGCACTACATCCATTCTGCTAACATTTCTGTAATGACAACAGTAGTTGTGTAAATGACTGCTGGATGGCAGGATTATCAATAACTACGCAAAAATTAAAAGTCCAATTGCCCAGACAATTCCCATTGGTTTCTCCGCTGTTGTGGAGGTCACCACAGGCAGTCTGAGAAGCCTAACACCTCCGTTAGCTACACATGCACAACCTCTTGAAGTTGTTGATAAATGTAATACAATTGTCTGCAGTAACTGGTGAAATTCCAATAGAAAATGATAACACAATGCTGTAATGTAACCATACTAACTTGGAAAGCACAACAAGAACTGTCATGTGTGC